>NW_006159521.1:5273867-5278364 GCF_000334495.1 Tupaia belangeri chinensis | reverse complement strand
CAATCTCTTCTCCTCCATTCTCCTCTCGGGATCTTGGGCACACACGCACATGAGCCCAGCGTGAGTTTTAAGCCACCGGGTCTGGGACGCGAACCGCGGTCGACTACGTGGGAGTCCAGCAACATAGCCATTACGCTAACTGCTGGTTCCCGGCATTTTCTTTATTTTGACAGCCTCTCCATTGCTAGGCTCTGACCAGTCACCCTATTAGCTAGGATTATGGGCAGACACTGACACAGTAGGTACATTCAGGCTGGCCTGGGATCCGAACTGCCTCCCACGTGGCCCTCGGTCGGCACAGGGGAACCCTACCACCACACCACCACTGCTGAGTTTCTGGGAAGAAAACAATAGAGCAATAATGCGGGCTTTAGTTTTCTTTGAAAAAACTGTCATTTTTTTGGTTTGCTTTTTCTCATCTGAGGGCTTTCAGAACAGGCTAGTGAAGCCAGAAGGCTGCTGTCCATCAGTTAGGAACATGCTGCTCCTCTCTGCTCTCACTGCATCACAGTAAAGGTGGTGGGGTGTGCCTTAACCTGCGTTCCTTAACCTGGGTGCCTTAACGGTAGGGTCAGTCACACCTGGGGTCCGTCCTAGCCAAGACTGTCCAGCGCCCCTCCAGAGCCTGGTTGCCCTGAGGGTAGGTAAGCCCTGCACCGTGACTCCTCCTCCTCACACCCACATTCCAGGCTCAATTAGTGGAATCCCAGCCTTACATCCACACCAAAGCAGCACATTAAAATGTCTCCGATTAAGCCCTGGATTAGCATGTGCCCAGACTTTATCTTAATTGCCGATTAAGATTAATCCCCCTAGGGAGTTTTCCAGGGCTGCTTTATTACCATGGGGTGAATCACTACATATTTTGGGTTGCAAGTTCCATGTAGCTTCCTTTGACCAAAACGAGAGACCCAGGCTCTGCTGGCCTCTAAGGAAGGGGGGCTCTCTGCTGTTCTCTGGACCCCGACTTGGATGGCTCATTTGCACCTGAAGGTTTGGGGGTAGGGAAGAGGCCTTGATCCATCCTGCTGAGCCCACAAAGCTGAAACACGGGGAGCCACAGGCTTCCACCAGGCTCTTGACTTTAAACATCTGTGGTGAACTGCGACCTGAGAAATGATATTCGTGATATACTCAGTGCTGTCTTCACTTCACAGTGGTTGACTGAAAACGTTTACTTTTTCTTTTTCTATTCCGTATGGATATACTCACTTGTTTCCTGGGCCATTTGAGGATTAGGTATAGATGGCACGGTTTGTTAGCCCTGTATACTTCGGTGTATCCTAAGAAGATTCTCTGACATAACCACAGTTGAGTTATGAACTTCACGAATTTGTCTACGTGTAATACTTTATTGATTCCACCAATACTGATTCACTTTGAAATCTACTTTACTAAATTACTACCCTGGACACTTATTAAGGTCTGGTTACATGCTACCAGCAGATGGCATCATGGTTACTTCATTGGACTTTCACATAGTCAACCGCAGTTTGAGTCCCGGACCTGACGGCTTAAAACTCACACCAGGTGCATGTGTGTGGTGCATGCCCAAAATCATGAGAGGAGAATAGAGAAGGGATTGTGACATGGCCATCCCCCCCGGGGGGGGGGTGATTTTTCTCTTTCTGTCTGTCTTTGTCTCTGTCTCTCTGGTGAGCGCACAGCCCTCTAGCAAAAATCTCTCTTAGAAAAATAAAAAGATCTGGGACCAGCAGTTAGCATAATGGCTATGTCGCTGACTCCCATGTAGTTGACTGCAGTTCGAGTCCTGGACCTGGTGGCTTAAACTCACACTGGGTGCATGTGCGTGTGCAGGTGCATGTGCGTGTGTGCCCAAGACACCAAGAGGAGAATGGAGGAGAAGGGACTGTGGCATGTCCATCCCCCCTGGGGGGTGATTTCTCGCTTTCTGTCTCTCTCTGTCTTTTTGGCGAGCATATGCACTCTATAGCAAAAACCTCTCCAAAAAAAAAAAAAAAAAAAAAAAGATCTGATTAGAAAAGAGTAGAAATTGAGAGCAAGAAATTTTTTATCTTAGAGGTAAGGTAAAGATGAGGTCCGGCAAGGAGAAATAACTTGATAAAGGTCACACAGTGGCAGCAGAGTCCATACAAACTCAGGGACTCAGGCCAACTGGCCATTGAACTGATAAGCACATAAAGGCTCAAAGAGGCCCAGCTGTGGCCGAGTAGTTAAGGAGCCAGATCCCTCATGGCCGACCACAGTTCAACTTCTGGCCCGACTGTTTACAAAATAGGCCAGGATGTGCCAGTATGCATGTCTCAAGTCTTGACAGGACAGAGAAACAGAGGAGAAGGGACCTTGGCCATGCCCTACTGTGGGGTACATTTTCCTTCTCCTTTTCTCTCTCTCTGGCAGTGCATGCATCCTCTGGCAATTAAAAAAAGAGAGAGAAAGAGAAAAGACTCAAGCAAGGTCAGGTTAGGTCAGCATTAACTCTGGAAAGATTCAGAACTCTCCACCAACCGCACTGGATCCTACCTACCTACATATGAAGGATTCCCAAACACACAGGCCATGAGCTCTGTGTTCAGAGATATGCTGGGCATTTACGTGAAGTGTAAATAAAGACTTTGTGATAGCTACATCTATTTCATTGAAATACATCCTTTCTTCCAGGTTAGAGATTCTACTCTCTCATGAAATGCTGTGTAGCCTTCTAGGAAGCATCAGCCAGGAGTCATGGCAAATGTGAAGATGGC
The DNA here is from genome assembly GCF_000334495.1 of Tupaia belangeri chinensis. Classification (NCBI taxonomy): domain Eukaryota; kingdom Metazoa; phylum Chordata; class Mammalia; order Scandentia; family Tupaiidae; genus Tupaia; species Tupaia belangeri. The sequence continues at coordinate 5,275,638 of NW_006159521.1, read as the reverse complement.
TAAGGTAGGCCACAGCTGGAAGGCGTTTAGATCATGTGCCTTTGACTGGACTCAGATTCAGAGATCTGGCTGATCTCCTTCGCCATGGGCTCTCGACATTCCTAATAGGGCAGTTCTTTGCTTTAACCCCCCAAAAAACCTGATAATGTGACTGTTCTGGATGGGTTGGCTTTTGTCAGAGTATCTGGGTCAGGTAAGTCTGTGTAGAGATTATCAATATCAAGGGCAGGGGCCAGCAGGTGGTGTGGTGTTTAAGGTGCTGGACTCCCACACGGTCAACCGCGGTTTGAGTCCTGGACCTGGTGGCTTGCTTTCTCACTTTGCCTCTCTCTCTCTCTCTGGTGAATACACTTGCCCTGTAGCAGATTAAGATAATAATAATAATAAATTTAGAGAGAGTTTTGCTATAGGGCATGTGCTCGCTGAAGAGTCAGAGAGACAGAAAGCGAGAAATCATCCCCCAGGGGTGATGGCCACACTACAATCCATTCTCCTTCATTCTCCTCTCAAGATTTTGGGCACGTACGCACACATGACCAGTGTGTTTCAAGCCACCGGGTCCAGAATTAGAACCAAAGTCAAGCATGTGTGAGTCCATTGACATAACCATCATGCCATCTATTGGTTCCAATAAAATTAAATAATTATTTTAAAATATATCAAGGCCAGTCTCAATATCCATCACCAAGTGTGCTGTCCATTCTGTGATATCTCTGTCTGAGAATCTGTCCTCATCCAAGACCCATCACTGGGACCTGCCTTATCCTGGGAAGATGTTGATAGAGACCTCGAAGGACCACAGAGGACCACACTTGCTCACACTCGTTCCCACCAAGTGTTTATTTCTAAAGACTGCTCCTTGGATGGCTGATGGTATTCCTGCTCTGTCAGGAGTGCTTAGTCCAAGAAAAGAGAACCCCTCTCCCATCCCCTACCCTATCTATTTCCCTGGGTAGCCCGTCCGAGTCGTGTTTGGAAGACCTAGTAAAAACACCTCCATCCGGGTTGCTCAGATGCCCCACTCTTCATCATCCTTTAAGCTGAGTTCTGAGACAGACCATATTTGTCACCAGTATTCTAAATGGGCAGACGTCATTTTCCGATTTCTCTCTGAATGTTCTTGTTTGCCTCCTCCCACGATAATCTTCTTTCTATCCTAATGCAGACATGACAATTGAGGATGAAAGTTTTCTCTTTGTTGAACCCACATTCTAACCATGTTCCTTAAGATTCTTTTACAAAACAACCACTGGCTTTAACTGGAAACTTGAAAACTTAGGGTAATTATAATATCAATTCATGATGACTCAACATATTTCCTCAACTTCCGCTGTGGTGACTGATATTTTGAGTATGGCAGTAACATTCTCTGAAGAAAGTCTGTTATCCTGAAACCAGTTATCAGTGGACACCCTGCACCTCTAAGCTTTCTCATCGGTGCATCCCATTGTTTCCAGAACATACTTCACCTCTTCTTTTGCTTGTTCTGTTTTTTTCTTTTTTTAAAGATGTTTTCTTCTGCTATATGGCTTGTGTGCTTTCTGGAGACAGAGAGAGAGAAAGTGAGAAACTACATCCCCCCAGGGATATAGCCATATAACAATCCCTTCTCCTTCATTTTCCTCTCAGGATTTTTGGGCACACATGCACACAAGCCCAGTGTGATTTTCAACTTACAGGGTCTGGGACTTGAACTGTGTTGGGCCATGTGGGAGTCCAGTGCCTCAATCACCATGCTAAAGGCTGGCCCCTCGCTCCTTCTTTCCGAAGT
>NW_006159521.1:5237520-5272245 GCF_000334495.1 Tupaia belangeri chinensis | reverse complement strand
TTCCCTATTAGTGAACAGTATGTTGTTGCAGACTCATGGAGGGCTTAATTTAATAAACATGGAAAGGCGAATATGCTTATGGGAGATCAAACCTCTTTAGGTTTAAAATGACTGGCACAGAAGAATTGTCTCGTGAAGCGCCCCGTCCTTTCGCGGCTGGGTCATTATGGAGTATGCTATGGCGGGGAAGAAAAGTCCCCTCCGTCGGGCTTCGACTACCTGTGCCCTTTGACTCCGTCTGCTCCATCCCTGAGTGCTCAGAGGCGGCGGAACTGCAGACGTCAGCAAGGCCTGTGTGGGAACTAGTTCAACCTCGCATTCTGTGGCTCAGGCCTTATCGGTAGTTCGATGCGAGCATGAAACTTGGTTGAAGGGGGAAAGCATTTTGCTGGCTCAGTTAGAAATGAGTTTAGACAGCACCCAGGATATCGTGATCACAGCTAGCCCAAGGTGAAGGACCCAGGACCACCTCAGGGGGCTACCCTTTCCTTGGTGGCCACCCGCCTCTTCTAGTTCTGTCCTCAGACTGAATCCTCTCAGTCCACTGCTCTTGGGAGGGGGGAAAGCCCACCGCAAAAGGAAGACCCGGATTCAGCAGGTAAACTAGACAGCCCACTGTATAGTGTAAGTGAATAGGGGCCAGCCCCCAAACACGCTGTCGCTGGCCATGTCTCAAGCCTGTGACACTCCCCCCGACCCTGAACCCGTGGCAGCATGCTGATTAATCACAGACATCCTTCCCACGAATACCAAACTTAGCTCCCAAATCATTCTCACAATGGTATTTCTCAGTTACTGTCAATCAAGGGGGATCGACACGGGAGCGGCATCCTTGTTTCTGACTTAGGACTCTGAAGGAGCCTAGGCTGCCAGGGTTCGGATGCCAGCTTCACCACCAAAAAGCAGTGTGACTCTGGGCAAGTGATTCCATGCCTCGATTTCACTAACTGTAGAATGAGGAGAGGAACGGTCTCTCATCTAGTAGTGAGGATTAAACCAGCTAGTATTAGGAAGTACTGAGAATACTATAGGGGCTGTGTCTGGAGATCTCTGTGGCTACTGATTTTCGATCTGGCTCACTGAGAGAGTGATGTGTGTGCTGTCTTTAATACTGTTCCAAAGCAAGTGTCATCTACCACGTTCCCTTCATCTGGGATTAGTCCCTCGAGTGGCTAGGTAATCACCTAGTGAGGTCTGCAGGGAGCAGGGAAATATTAATACAACAGGACAACTTGCATTTGGAGACACAAAGGGCTGCCTGGTGGGGACTGAAGGGCTGGAGAGCTGGGAGCACCGACAGAGAGCTGGGTGCCGTAGAGAAAGGAAGGAAGGAGCATCAGAGACTTCACAACCAGGTTTTACTGAAGCACATGCTTTTCTGCTCCTTTTAAATGATGTAAACCAAACCAAACTGAGACAGGCAGAGCAGAGGGTAGAGCCCCAGTCAATAGGGGCCGCAATCCAGCTATAGCTGCGAGTGGCACAGAGACGTGTGGGATCCTCCAAATTGGGGTCCAACTATGGCTGGGGAGAAGGGCTACTGTGAAGAGTCCTGTGGTCTTTATCTGTAGGAACCAGTCCAGACACCCCAGTCGTCACGATGCGATGCCTGGCTGTGCATCTAGGCAGTCCTCTCCCGAGCACCCTAAACCTGCAGCCTGCCTTGCCTCCTCCTCTCCTACTTTTTCTTGTCTTACTATTTATCACCTTCTCATATGGAATGTAATTTATTGATGTCTCATATTTATGCTACTTGTCTCCCTGCAGGAAGAGAACTTCCTAGAAGGCGTGGTATTTGTCCGTTTGCCTTTGCTGATCTATCTGTGGAACGTCGAGTAATGCCGACTCAGTAGTAGGTGTGAATAAACATTTACTAAACAAATGAGTGAATGCTGTTAGTCCTTACAAGCAGTGCCTATACTACAAAACACTGGGGACCCTTTAGGAGACAGAAAACCAGAACAACAATAACAGCGACAACAACACAAGAACACGGAGGAATTCACAGTTGAGTCCTTCCTAACCAAGGGTAGCGCAGTAAGTGAAGGGAAAAGCTGAAAACAAAAACAACGGCACCCAGAAAATTAGTTCAGGAAGAAGCACAGATATGTAGAAATCACAAAGAGAATCCTTGGGGTCCCATGGAAAATTCACAGGCCTAGAAATGACAAGACACCGGTTGGATCTCCAACTTTGCACAAACCAGCTCTGTGATCTCGGCCAGGTCGCCTTGTCTCTCTGGGCCTCAATTTTTCCGTCTAGATGAATGTTGATTCCACCCAAATATTTAGTGAGTGCCTACTTCATCACTTCTAGGTCTAACATGGTACCGCCTATCTACTCCCACTTGATACGGAGCGCTCTAATAGCCTACTACCTAAATGTGATCATTCGTGGGAGAGAAATGAGGATCACTGTGGGCTGCAGTTCCCAGGTGGATTACATTCATTTAAACTCCTTACTCAGCAGAGCAAGCATTGACTCTGAGAGGCGAGGCAGTGAGAGCCCCCTCATGCAGAGCAGTCCAGGTGCTCACCTCTAATAACCACCTCAGAGAACCAAGACTCACACAGCAATCTCGCCAGCATGGGGGATGTGTAAAATACCGACGGCCAAGGTGCATATTGAACTGCTGAGCAAGGGGTGTGCAAACTCTATTTCAAATGGCTTAAAAGGCATCACAGCAATGTAAGTGGGTTACCACTGTCTCACAAAAGCACATCTGGAGGATCTCGGTGCTCTCTTGCATCCCTGAATACTGAACCCAGAAACATAAATCGACTTGCTGTTTAATCCAATAGTCAATAGGAGCTTCTGTTGTATAGACTCAACTGACTTCCAACTCAAGCCATCGCCTGCGGCAAGAAAAATCTAATGCAACCACGCAGGCCCAGTATTGATACATAACACAGGTAGCCGATTCTTCAGTAAGAAACAATGATCCCAAACTACATTTGGTTGGGAATGGCCAGTGTTTGGAGATCAATGTGGTTAATCATTTTTGATCTGGCTTACTGAAGAGCTGGGTACAGGTTTGTTATCTGTATGAGGGAAGATGGTTTTCTAATGGGATTTGCTTATTGTGATTTTTTTTTCCCACGCCAAAGGATGCGCTTTGCTTTCTCTGTTCAAACAGACGGTTGGACTCCCCTCCCCCCAGCTGCAGAGTGCTGCCCCTGAAATGTTCTCTGCCACACATGCCCTTAGGCCACGCATCAAACCTAACCCCACACACAGTGCAGTGACCAGTGTGCAGACGACTGTCTGTATTTGATGGATTTGCTGCTGAGTGACAACAGGATAAATTAGCAGAGCTGGAAATGAAATTGTATCAACTCTGCTTTAATGCCTTTTATGCAAACCTTCTGCCTAGTAGGCTCTGTTTGGCTTCCTCCGGGACTTGACGAAGGCAGAGGGGTCAAGAACTAAATTTTCTGTAAACTGACAGCTCTCTTTAGCAAACAGAATCCGCCCACCCTTACCCCTTCTCAAGTCCAAGAACTGCTTCCTGCTCCTTTGCAAGGAAGAGGGCCCCTCTCCTTTCCTTTTTGCTTCAGGATGCTGTTAGAGGCCTATGAAGAGCACCCTGTCCACTAGTGAGAGGACAGCTCTTGGCAAGGAGTTTATTACATTGTGTCTCCCATGTGGAGGCGCAACAAATAGCGAGGCTTCCTCTGAGCAGTTTCAGGTGCAGGCACACCCCAGAACTCAAAGTAAAAATGATTTAGGCTTAATAACAACTTCTAGGGAATCCTTTTCAAGTTCAAAGCAGATTGTAAACATTAATTAATCAATCCCCCCCCTCCCAGCACCGTGGGAGGTATGAATTAGTCCCACTCTGTGGATGAGAGTGTTTAGGCCAGGAGCATGAGTGACTTGTTTCACGCACAGATGGATTTTAGTTGGGAAGAGAAGAACGATTTGGATTCTAGCGCACAGTAGGGACTCGTCTGACTTCTCTTATTTGCAAAACTGTTCGCAAGGCTAAGGAACTTGGGCCTAGTTGTCTCCCTTAAGTGGTTAGAGTGGCCTTTCCCAGCTAGGCCAGCCATTACCTTCCTGTGTCCTCAGCTTTCTGGCCAGAAGGGATGGCTTCCTCCAACACGGCTAAACGCCGATCAGATCAAAGGCTCACCAGCAGGCCACTGAAATGCCTCAGCCTGCCCGACGCGTCTCCCTCTAATAAGAGTCTTTACGGCAGGCTTGGGTTTTACTAGCCCGGCCTTGCCAGGGAAGTCGTCTGCCCTCTGGGCTGCGCACTGCGCCTGCGGCTGTGAGGAGGGCCAGATGAGGGGAAACTGCTTGGGGAAAGTAAGCAAAGAAAGAGATTAGCAGGTAGATTAACCCGCCCAGTCACTGGAAACCTCTCACGACACAAACCTGTGGGACAATGTTAGAAACACACTTCTTTTCTAAAAGCCCAGCTGGTGGTCACTTTGTGTGGAACAGGACACCTTTTTCTCAAGGTGGTAGTGGCGATGGAACCGCTGACCACATTGAAATGGTTCTACATTTTCCCCAGGAAATCACTGATAGGCATTGAGATTCTGGATTTTGACTTTTAAAAATAAATAAATAAAAAATTCACCAGAGAGTACATGCACCGGCCAGAAAGAGACAAAAAGGGAGGGGAAGAAGGCACCCCCCCCCCATGGGATGTGGTCACATGGCAATCCCTTCTCCTCCATTCCTCCATGCTGTAGGGATGTGGGGCCTGAGTGCACATGTAACCCGCATGTTTCCCATGTTGCCAGGTCTAGGACTTTAACTGTGCAGCTCACCATGTGGGATCTGGCGCCCTGAACCACCATGCCAAAGTGCCTGTATTCTTTTTTTTTTTTTTTTTTAAGTTTACTTATTTATAATCCAAGAAAGGGGGAAAGAGAGAGAGAGAGAGGGATAGGGTGTATGTGTGGGTTATGGAGAGACAGGCACTCCCACAGACCCACCCCTACTCTCAGTTGTCCCCAGGTAAGCTCAGAGGGGGTTCTGGACACGAGCCCACTTGCATTCCCACTGCACTACTGCCTGGGCCCAGGCTGATACGCTTCCCACTGACTAGCACACCATGCCTGGTCAGCTAAGACAGGGGCGAAATGATCTTCGTGGCTACAAAGTACCAGGAGGCGCGCCTCAGTTGGAAGGGTAGTGACACTTAGGTTTCCGCCTTCTCGCAGCAGAAATGCCTGGGAATGTGGGCCCAGCAGATGCTGCGGTGGTTAAGGTGCTAGATTCCCACACGGTCTACTGCACAGTTCAAGTCCCTGACCCAGCAGCTTGAAAATCCTGCCTGGTGTGCATGCAGATGTGCCCAAAATCCTGAGAGGAGAATGGAGAACGGATTGCAGTGTGGCCATCCTCCGGGGGGTGGGGAGTGAATTATCACTTTTGCTCTCTCTGTCTGGCTCCAGTGAGCGCACATGCCCTGTGGCAAAAGGAAAAACAAAAAGAAAGAAAGAAATGCTTTGATATGTATGTTCTTTTTTTTTTTTTTAAAGTTCCTACTTTTTTTTTTAGAATTATTTTTATTTAACTTTATTTATTATTATCACGTCTCCACAGTCACTAAGCTCGCTGAGGGTCTCCTGTGTCAGAACCGTGCAGCACTGGCATGAAGCAGCCATGGTACTCCCTACTTCCCAGAGTCACCCAGTCTAGCGAGCAAGGGGATAAGAAAAAAGAAAATGTGCTTTGATAAAAGTTGATTTTTCCTGGCCTCTTACTATGGGTCAGGTGATCTCTCAAGTCTCCTTTGATCCATATCTTGTTTTATTCTTATGATAGCTCAAAGAAGTGGGGTCTATTTGTATGCCCATTTCACAGACGGAGAACCCAAGGCTTAGAGGACTCATACAACTTCTCAAAGATCACAAAACATTTAAGAAGAGCTAGGTCTTTTGGCTTAAGTAGCCCAAATTTATACTGCCTTATTCTGCTTCTTTAATGCAGAGGACGTAGTGGGGGCTCGGGCACGTGGGGTGCTTTGGTTGGCTGTGATGGGGTGGAGGAGAAGGAGTGAGCCTACCCTTCCATCCTTTTAAGTCAGCGTTACTCCAGACAAGAGCAAACGCAGCATCTCTGGTGCCTACAGCTTTCAAGATTGGTGTTGAGGAATCCCCTTCCCCTTGAATTTGCACGTCCCAGTAGCCTGGGCACAGTTAGCAGCACCTTTCAGTCCACTTCCTTGAGAGGGAAAAGAAAATCAGTGACGGCCCTTGTGCTCAGACTTCATGTGGTCCCGGAGAGCCATTCATGCCAGTTCCCGGGGCAGAACTCTGCCTGGCTTGCTTGCCAGCATTCCGGGAGCGTAGAGAGGCCCTGGCCAGCCCACAGAGTTAAGTGCAGCTGAACTGTAACTCGAAGTCATCTATTTATCCTCTACCTGTGCTCTTGCACTGGCAAGTGCAGGGAAGGAGGCCGTTGGCTTCGCCACAGCTCAGTGAGCAGAGCCAAGCTCCCTGCCTTGGCCAGGGTGTCAAGTCACAGTTATGTAAGCCCTGGGCTGAGTGCCTCCTGGGAGGGGAGCTGGAAAGGCATGATTAGCGTAATGGTAAGAAAGCAGGCGCTGAGATCTTCCAGTTCTTGAGAGTCTGGAGCTGCGTGCTGTTCGTGGAGTTCTACACTCTCCAAATCCCATGCATTTGTGTGTGGGTAGCTGCAGGTAGGGAGGACTGCAGATCGGAATGACTGGAGCTCACTCTTTCAGGCATTGAGTTTAGTAAGCCTAAGGATACGCCCTGTACGACTACTTTCAGTAAACCCACGATGAAGAGCATGTGAAAACCAGCGTACAAATATAGCTAGAGAAGTAGACCTTACTGAAACTTTGCAATTTTCTGTTTCTAAACATGGACAAAGGGATGGAACCAGCGATGGTGAAATGGTTACGGCACTGGACTCCCATGTAGTCGACTATCGTTGAGTCCCGGACCTGGTGACTTCAAACTCACACCAGGTGTGTGTATGTGCACACTCAAGATCCTGCGAGGAGAGTGGAGAAGGGATTGCAGGGTGGTGCAACATCCCCAGTGGGTGATTTCTCGCTTTCTGTCTCTGTTTCTCTTGCAAGAGCATGCACCCTATAGAAAACATCTTTCTTATTAAAAAAGAAAAAAATCTAAACATGGACAAAGGAAAAGATAAAAAAAATCTGGAAAGGATGGCCTCCTAGAAGCTTCTTGAAAACTTTCAATCAGGACAACAGAATAAACAACCGTGTACTCCCTTTGGGATCCTTACTCGGGGGAATCTGTTTCTTTTGACCACAAGGGTTATAGCCATCTATATTCTTTTAACTAAAAAGATAATCATATGATAAGCAGTCTCTCCACAGCGCAGAGATCAATCTAGGCATCATTCAGAGACTAATCCACAGCTGTCAGCCGCCCCTCCACTTCAAAGTGAAGCCTCCTGCCCCTCACCCTCTCTCCAATGTGGCCCTAAAACATTTTTAATGAATAGTGCCAGATAAGTGAACATGTGGGAAAATGTCCCTCCCTGCTAGTAATAAAAAATGCAAATTAAAGCCACACTGAAAAGTTAACATTTTAGTTTTATGAAAAATACCCAAACGCCGGTCAGGCTGCAGTGAGACTGATAGACTGTACGCTATCGGCATCGAGTGAGATCAGCATAATTCTTCTCGAAAGAAATGTGGCAATTTGTAACAAGAATCATAAAGATGTGCTCACTCTGACCCAGTAATCCTCCTCCTGGGAATTTATACTAAAGAAATAATCCGTCGGAAGCGAAATGCTACACAAACTAATGCTGTCTCTAATGATCAAATCGAATCATAGACATACACACGAAATGCCAGAAGGAGGCGGATGATCAGAAATTGGGATGGCGTCACGCATTACGGCACGCTGACAATGGAATATTACACAGCCACTGAATTCCAAAAGGCACAGAGGGAAGACTTATGCTCAAATAACACTAGGATGATAGGATTTCCTTCCATATTTCCTTTCTGTGTATTGGTTAATATCTAAGAGAAATGAAGATGTCATAGAGAATGTACCAAGAGTTCTGTTGGACGATTATTTTTCCAGACCGTATCGTTAGTGCAGAAGAATTTTATTTTTAAAGTCAGTTTAGATCGTAAATGAACAAATACAAATTATGTATAGGTATTGTGCACTACCTGATAATTTAAAATACGTGCACCTGGGGAACGGCTACAGCAAGCAGGCGAACATATACCTTATCTGACATCCTTAGCATTTCGTGTACTGAGAACATTTTAAACACCAAGGGGGCTTTCATTCAGGATTTAGAAAGTTAAAGGACAGGGGGTCACCAAGGTGATCTGGTTACTACAGAAGGACTTTAAACATAGCACTTTTTTTGTTTTTGTTCTTGTTTTTGAGAGAGAGAAAGACATTTTTGCTTTGGGTGTGTATGCTCACTTGAGAGACAGAGAGACAGAAAGTGAGAAATCACCCCCCAGGGGGGATGACCACACTGCAATCCCTTCTCCTCCACTCTCTTCTCAGGATTTTGGGCATGCATGCATAGACACCCAGTGTGTTTCAAGACTCCAGATCCAGGACACAAACTATGGTTGGCCGTGTGGTAGTCCAGTGCCCGAACCCCTATACCATCTGCTGGCCCTAAACACAATATCTTCGACACTCTAGTTTAAGTCATGCCCACAGCCGTTGAGTGTCACTTTTGCAAAGAAACTCTTCTATTTTCCCAAATGGAGTGACTTTGAAAGATGCTAATATGGGGCCCTGTTCTCCCCAGATCAGTCACATTAGCTCACATCAATCAAGTCCTGGCAGCACCTGCGATAGGAAAGCCTGGAAAAACTCTCAACACTAGGGCAACAGAACCCTCCAGATTGGCGACTTTGCAGATGAGAATGTTTTCCATCCTGAAATTCAGGATGGCCAAGTCCATGGGTCTGATCATCTTGAAAAGACTAGTAAAGGGGTCTGTCTCTATAGATGATGATAAACACCATAATAAGCCAGGTCAACAACTGGCTGAACTCAGTGATCGTTATTCAAACAAAGTGATGCCTCCCTCCTTCCTACGTTAAGCAGCTTGTCAGTAAGGAGCGTGGGGATGGTCATACTTTGGTTTACTCACCAGTATCCAATTGGGAAAATTAGGGTACCATAATGAGTTTTCACGAAGCTAAATATTTTCAAAATAGGGACTAGCAGTTGGCATAATGGCTATCTCTGGACTCCCATGTAGTCAACTGCAGTTCGAGTCCTGGACTCAGTGATTTAAACTCACACTGGGTGAGTATGCGTGTGTGCCCAAGATCCTGAGGGGAGAATGAAGGAGAAGGGATTGCGTCGTGGCCATTCCCGCCTGGGGAGTGATGTCTTGCTTTCTGTCTCTCTTTCTGGCGAGCACACGCGCCCTATAGCAAAATTCTCTCAAAAAAAAAATATATATATAAAGAATGATTTCTTACTCTAAGATAATGCCCTATCTACTTTTTTTGGTGTTAAAAATCCATTCTTTTGGGGGAAGATGGTGAAAATAGATGAGGTTACTTTTTCTTTGGTGTTATTCCTTTGCAGGACAGTTAGAGCCCTCTGCTGGCCCTCCAGAACGGGAGCGAAATCATACTGCTTCGCTAAACTTGGATCCCCAGTTCGAGAGGGAGATGGAGAGTCTTCATTCCAACTGGGTTGCACCAAACAGTCTGGCAAAAAGTCTTGGTCCCGCTGGCCCCTCACGATGTGCCGCAGAACCATCAGCGAGCTCGGCCCTTATCATGCTCTGTCTACTCTGCTGGTTCGTGGGCATCTTTGCCCAGGAATCACTGCCCTCTTGATCCTTCAGCTTTTGTGACTTAATCCAGGGTTGAGCACACTGGCATTAGGCTGGACTCTTCCTAGCTGGACATACTATGCGGCTGAAGTCCACAGAAGAGCTGTGGAATTGAGGAGAACGCTTTCAACGTAGGTTCCAAAGACCTTCGTACCTGGTTCCACCTAGGCTTAACAGCTGTGTGACTAGAACAGCTACCCTCTCCTGTTCTAATTTCCTTTCTAGACAGAAGTCTACCCTAAGCTGTAAAAAGGAGAAATACTTCCATGGCCTCCACTGGGGTCCTCGCCGTGTCCTTTGTAATGGGCCGGGTTACTGTGCCTGCACACACGTGAATGAAATGAGTGAAATGATTCATTTCTCTCCATCTAGTCCCTGACTGGATGCTTCTCCTATCAGTACACGTCACTCCTGACCCGGCTCTGGCCAGAGAGGCATGCACTGGAAAACGCTGGATTCCCCAAGCCAAGGAAGTGGAGGGCCAGAGGCAGCTGTCAGCACGCTTCAATTAAAGACAAAATCAAACACGAGCAGCATCCGTTTGCGTTTACTCATGATGATTGTGTTTGACAAGATAACCTGTACCCACTTGTACATTCATTACCGAGCTTCTGAAATGATTTTTCTTTGTCTGCTTGAACATAGGAATTTTTAATGAACAGTTTCAGTGTCTGGTTTCATGCACTTGAAAAGTAAACATCAGTGAGCATCTTTTTAACAGGCTTGCTCCATACCCTCTGATGCTCTCCCAGAAACTCCAGCGGGGAGAGCTGTGTGGGTTTAAAACTTGTGTGTTTCTTCCCGAGGTCACTGATGCAAACCAAGAGAACAGCATTGCTCAGCCTCTCCTTTCCAGTGATAAATATTTTAAATAAAAGAATAGGTAAACAGAGAAGGGATTTGAATCTTAATTGCTAGTAAGCGAGGCATAAAGAGGCAATGAGAGAGTTGTAACCGCCAGGCCAAGCCTGTGTCTCTCTTTGAACAGATTCACTTTCAACGATATCACGTGTGGCCCAAAGACATGTTCCATGTTCTGCCTGTTGCTGTCTAAGAAGCTCGGGGTGGGGGGGTGGTTTCTCCCTTTCCCTCTCCAGCTTCATCTCACACTGCTCTGTTCCATGTTTCTAGGCTCCAACCCAGTACCCTTCACCCGGTTCTTCAAACACACAATTCGCATTTCTCCTGGGATTGCACATCACATTCCTTTGCTTGGGAATGTTCTATCCATGTTCCCAATCATCCCTTCCCCAGGGGAGCATTCCTCCCCTCCAAGTAGAGGAGAACGCATTTTCAGAGGGTACGGCTGCATTGTATTCACTGCCGTTGCTATTTACACTAGTTTGGTGACAATTTGGCCAACTCTGTCCCCCGCAGAGGACTGTTCACACCACAGGACAGGGACTGTGGCTCTGTCTGGCCCCCATCTAGTTCCCAGCATTTCCCATGCAGGTGCTCAGCAATCATGTGGTAAGCATTGAAGGAATGGAGTGAGTGGCCCCCTGCAAATAACCTCACCCAAATCTATTTTCCATGACTCCCCTTTGCAAGGCACCTCGTGTAACATGTTAAAGGACATTATTCTGGGCCTCTGAGGGTTTCACCAGCTGGAGATACCACATTCGCATGTACAGGACATCACCAGGACTGAGCATTGCACTGTACTGGCATCGGCGTACCCAGGTGTGATCCAGAGGGCACGCCGCACCCGGACAAGCCACTCAATCTCTCAGTCCCTCCTGGTGTCAAATGGTGACAGTCCCAGCATGCCCCTTGCTGAATGGGCAGGGGATACCCCAAAAAAAGCCACTCAATCTCTCAGTCCCTCCTGGTGTCAAATGGTGACAGTCCCAGCATGCCCCTTGCTGAATGGGCAGGGGATACAACCAGATAACAGACATACATGTCCCTGAAAGGTAAATGCTGACAATACTTTGAACCTACAAGCCCCCACCTCCTTAGCCAGCTCTAGGAACTGACTGAAGAAACACAGCAGAGGCAGTCCTCATGGGTGGGATGCACTTTGCACAGCAGCAGGGGTTGTGCTAAGCTGGGGCAGACAATCCCCTTGTCTAGTGACAGGGGCAGACAGGATGGGGAGGCTTTAGGGAGCAGAGGAAGACCCACCTCCTCCTACCAGGGCCACTCAGAAGGATGATGAGGGGGATGACCACCTCAAATCAGGAGCACCAAGCAGCTTCCTGATGGAGGGCAGGCCAGAGTGAGGGAGCACGGAGACAGCGTTGACGTCAAACGAACTGCTTGTCCATCGCGAGTGTTGATGGTTCTCTCATGGTTCTTGGGATCAACTCACCTGGGACTGGTAAACACCAAGAAACGCCATGGCCCTGCTCACTCAACTGGACCCAGCCCTCACTCAGTGTCACTGTGCTGTGTGGGGAACGCTTTCTTAGATCCTGCCTCTTGATGGCCATTTAGTAACCTTCCGAGCAGCAGTGGCGGGCCCTTACTCATCACAGGAAAAGAGTGATGAGAGACTCAGGAACCACCAGGTGGGGGTGAGTGGAACCTCACCAGCTCAGTGAAGGTGCCCAAGACTTGCAGTCGACAGCTCTGAAAACGCAGTGTCATCCCATTTTACATACAAAAGAGCAAAGAGGTTAATAAGCAAATCTACAGCGAGTCATTTAACACTGCCAAGGTGGAGGCTCATCAGAGGAATTCTAACAGGAACACTCCGGAGAAATGTTGGGTAACCACGCGGGACAGTGGGACTGGAAGGGCCTCTTACTGCCCCAGCAGCTGCTGCAACGTTTGGGAGCCAGGGATGCTGGCCGTGCTGACAGACAGATGTGGCGGTCAGGGGATTAAATAATGCGCAAGTCCCTTTCTTGTTTGCTTGCAGAGGTTACGCCCTCATCAAATGCTAACAGGAATTAGGAGGGAGCCACCGACCAGGACATTTCCTTACAATCCTGGTTTCCCCTTCGGCCGTGGTCAGGACTTGGGAGGGATGGCTGTCACCTGTCATCTTTTCTGAGTGACCCTATGTGAGGAGGAATAGGACAGTCTGTATTTGTGGGCTACGAACTTGCTTATTTAACAGAAATACTGCTTCCCTAACCAAGACACGCACACCCATTTTTTATTTACTAATTCTGCAACACATACCGAGTACCTATCAAAGCCAGACCTCACGCGAGGTATCGGGAACGCAAAGCTAAAATGACTGCTTCCAATGAGCTATTACTAATTGGTTAGAAGGGTATATAAACTTTTTTTTTTTAAAGAAACTTTCACTATAGGGTGCGTGTGCTCACTGGAGAGACAGAGAGAGACACAGAGACAGAAAGTGAGCAATCACTCTCCCAAGGGGGATGGCCACACCACAATCCCTCTTTCATTCTCCTTCCAGGATTTTGGGCATGCACTCACACGAGCCCAGCGTGAGTTTCAAGCCAGGACTCAAACTACAGTTGACCTCATGAGAGACCAGAGCCTTCACTACGCCATCTGGCCCTATAAACTGAATTTAGAACTGTCCTTTGGCAAGCCTGTTACTACAACATACAAGGTGTCATGGGAACCCAGAGGAGGAGAAAGTGCCAGGACGGCCTAGGAAATCTTTTTGAAACAAGGCCTTAGTAAAAGATGGGGAGTTCACGAGGCATCAGAAAGCATCAGCTCATTAACATCTGCAACTCCTTATGAGGCCTGGCTGCTCTGCACCTGCCAGATGGCAGGGACGCAGTGGCAGGGGGGGGGGGCAAGCGCCCCCAGGCGGGGGGGCCCAGCCAGTCTCTACCCTCAGGGAGCTCACAGTCCAATGGGAGTGGTAGACACATAAACAGCTCATCATAAAGCTGGAAGGTGCTATAAAGGGGAAGTACAAGGTGTCTCGGGAGTATCTTCGTGGGGAACTGGTCTCATCTGGGAGGCAGGGGAAGCTGTGGTGAGGCTCTGACACTGGTGCCGAGACGGAAGGATGCTCAGCAGCAGACCGGCCCAAGGAGCTGGAAGGAAAAGGTTTGAGGCTGAAGGAGCATTGCGAGCACTGGTTCATCCTGACATTTACACAATACTACGATTCGGCGCAGTGCTGATCGCTGTGGTCACCGACGATGCACAAAGCACCTCTCTGATCTCAAGGAGCAGTCTAGTGGAGAGAGCTGACTGCGCTCAGGGATGGGCTGCTGGTACATTTCCCACCAGAAGCAGCAGCATGTGAAAAGGCCAGGAGAGCAGAGCGCAAGATGGTTCAGTGGCAGGTAGGGGCCCTCAGCTCCCCTGCACTGGATCCGTGTGGGATGGTGCCCGGCCCAGCATCGTGCTCTCTCTTGCTTAAGAACGAAACTCCTTTCTCTACCAATGGCAGCAATGTTGCACCAAGAAGCCGCTTCAGCAAATGCTGATGCATGCATTTTGCAATGAGCTGGAAGTGCCCAGCCCAGCTTGGCCTGCGCCTCCCTTCCCTCCTTAGCAGATCCACAGTCATCAGCACCATGAGGCTGGCTGCTTAAAGAGGCCACCCTCTTTGCCTCACTGCTCTGAGCCTGGCCTGCCTCTGCCCAGGTATCCTGGTCACATCCGCGGCCCACCCAAACCTGCTCTCTGAGGGTCAGAGCCCCCTTCCATGAGAAAGCCCCTGTCCTGCTTAATAACATTTTCCCTCTGCCTGTCTAATTAACTCCGTCACTGTATCTGCAGTCAGATAAAATGCTCATTTCACACCACATTAATTTTTATCAGCTGAACATTAAGCAACACAAAGCTATCTATGCTTGGTTTAATTTACATACTGACAGACCTACAAAGCGTTACCCACAGTGGCTGCGGAGCAAATAAGCAGAACTGGCATCAAACAAGGCTCTTCAAAATGCAATATCGATTTGCAAGGCTGACAGTAAAGAAGGGTTGGAGGGATGTGGGAGAAGAACCATGGAGTAAAAGGGTTATTACTTCTTGAAGAGCAATTATTGATGTAGTCTTCAACAGGTCTCCCAAAGGTCAAGCGGAGGAGCCAACTAGGGTCTAGGGTCCCAAGTACCAGGTATTCTCTGGGATTACGGCTCTGTATTCTCCATCTGGTCCACGGAGGCTCCCCCAACCTAAGGAAAATGCCCTCCAATAGCAAAGTGCTTTAACCCCCATCCCCGTATCCTTAAGCGCATAATGGTTTATCTACTTCTGGAGCTTCGTTCAAGCTATTTCTCAAGAAGAGTCTTCCTTGCTCTACTTCATGGTCCAACTCAGGCATCATGTCCTCCAAGAAGTGATCTTTGACCACCCTCCTCCTTCACAAGTGTGTTTCCAGAATGCCCAGTACTGAGTCTACATTGCATCTCCGCCCACACTCCCTGTTAATAAACCACGTGTGTGTCTCTCCCACTGCCTGTGAGCTCTATGCAGGGGCAGATCTAGGTTTGAGGTAGCTGAAGCTTATTTACATTGGGGGATTATCTTCAAGAAAATGGAATTTTAAAAATATCTAACTTTTGCCAATATAACCATGAAAACATGTTACTAGGGCCACTCACAGGGCCTTGGAAGAGGTCAGTGAAAATAAGGGGTCCTGAAGTCTAAAGTTTATCAGCTTCAAGGTGGGGCTACTTCTGGCTTTCTGAACACAGTTCCTTGCTTAAATGAGTGTTTGGTAGAAGTAGGTAGATTGAACTGTTGGGTTGTAGCAAAAGTCATGATTCATTTTTGCCTAGAAAAATATGTCATGCTTTTTTTTTTTTTTGAGAGGTTTTTCTCTATAGGGTGCATGCGCTCGCCAGACAGAGAGAGAAATAGAGACAGAAAGCGAGAAATCACCCCCCAGGGGGGATGGTCACGCCGCAATCCCTTCTCCTCCATTCTCCTCTCTGGATCCTGGGCACGCACGCACACGCACCCGGCGTGAGTTTTAAGCCACCGGGTCCGGGACGCGAACCGCGGTCAACTACGTGGGAGTCCAGCGACATAGCCATTACGCTAACTGCTGGTTCCCCCCAAAAATATGTCATGCTTTTCTGACAACCCAATAAATAAAGGAGAAGGAACTATTTGGGGCGCACGGTCTGAGATGGGCATAGCCAAAGAACTTTGGCAAGGGCAGTCTCCTCTGAGCATCATGGCAGCTCAGATGATACAACTCCTAAGTGTTGAAGACAGAATGGATTCCCAAGAATCATGTTTCTCCATCGGAGAACTTGTGACCTAAGAGTAAAAGAAGAGGTGAAAAGACAAGTGGTTCATATAGGTCAATCTTTAGACTACAGAGCTCTTAGCACTCACCATTTCACTCAGTTCCGTGGCTCTTCCACTTTAGTGAGCACCTGCATCACCTGGGTCACTGGTTTCATGGCAGAGTCCCTGTCCTAAGAACCAGGGATTCTAGTTTCTACAACTATGTAACTTTATTCTCAGTGAGGCCTGAGAATCTGTACTCTAAACACGGTGTTCACTCACAATCTTGCTAAGTGTTTCAGGGTTTCCTGAGACCACACTGTAAAGAACCTTGACTCAAATGCAAATGTTGACGTTGAAAGAGAGTGGGTTGGGGAATCGGTGGGAGCTGACGGGAAGGGCTAGTAGAAAGCACACTTTTCCTCAGGAAGTTGGGATGTGACTTCAACATCGTGTAGCAGCATTGTGTAAGGCAGACCCAGAACTGGCAGAGGGTGTAGAAAACATGTGTCTTGAACTTGGAGAGTAAAAAGGGTCTAGGTGTCCTTGGAAATATCTAAAAGTCCTCAGTTTGAGAACAATTTTTGTCTTTTTGGTGAATTTCAACATGTGTACAATTTCTACTGAGGTGCCTGTGAGGAAGGGGAACAGAAGACCATTCCCAACCACCGAAGCAGGTTGAGTTTCCTGCTCGCCTAAGAATGCCCATAGGTAGCCACCGGACATGTAATGCATGTCATGTATCCCTGTCCTGGTTGGATATGGCTCCCCATGAAAGCAACTTCTGGACTGGTTTCAACTCTACACTCATACATGCTGGGGCTTGTAGGTATTAGTTGGTGCAAATGTTCCTACAGGTATTTTGTTTACAATATGAACATGGCACAGCCTCTCTTCTCAAAGAGAGAAGAGAGGTGTGACGCTAAGAGGTGCCAGACTCTCCAAAAAAACTTCAGAAGCTAGAGTGGTCTTTTGCTTGATTGTCTTTTTCTTACTCAGTGGTGTTTGATATAAACAGAATGCAGCAGGAGCTTTGGTACTGGAAACCTGTGGCTCATCTAAAATCAAATGTATATAAAACCAACTGTGGAACTGAGCCCAGGCTAAAGTCATGGGCTCCTAGACTGGCTTGGCCACTACAAATCTTTGTGAATTTGGGCAAGTCACTTACCTCCCTAAATCTGTCTCCTCATCTGCAATGTGGATTTTTTTTTTCAAGGTTTTTGCTTTAGGGCACATGTGCTTGCCAGAAAGAGATAGAGGCAGTGAGAGGCAAAGTGAGAAATCATCCCCCAGGGGATGGTCACCTGTAATCCCTTCTCCTCCCAGGACCTTGGGCACACACATACATGTGCCCAGAGTGAGTTTCAAGGCACGGGATCTGGGACTCAAACTGCGGGTGGCCATGTGTGAGTTCAGTGATGCAACCGCTATGCTATCTGCTGGCCCCTGCGATATGGATTTAATGACTACTTTTGCCTTCCAGAGTTGGGATATGGAGCTGAAGTGCTCTGAAAATTTTAATGTAAATATAAAGAAGACTGGCAACTGGTAATGTTTTACTAGTTCTCCTCAGATAACAATAAGTCTATCAACATAAAATGACTTTTGAAAAACCACTGGAAGTCAACACAATATAATCAAAGCAAACAGAAACTTGAAGGTTTTCTACACTCTAAAACATATAACCTTTGCCTAGTCAAATTAGTGAATTTGTGGCTTTGTTTTTTGTTTTCTTCCAGGTCAGGGAGTACTCCCCAGTTGGATTTTGACTCTGGATAGCTTAAGTCAGGGTCAGGAGAAGAACAAGAAAGCTAGTGGAGAAATTCTGGGATGATGGGAACTGCAGAGCCAGTGAGCCACAAAATCTGTGTGTAAAATTTATCCAATTCTTGGCTGAATGCTAAACTATATATGCATGAGGGAAACCCCAAGGGCCCCAGTACAAAAGTAGCAGCTGGAAGTGGAAAGAAAAAAAAAAAAATCAGCTGCTGTTGACCATAGGAAAAACAAAGTTTGATTTTAGCCAATTTAACTGTCAAAACAAAATTCTCTTCAGAGGAATATAGCAAAATTAAAAGTCTCTGCAACAATCATTTGCACTATTCACCATGAAATCAAGTCACTAGACATGTAAAGATATTGTAAAATGTAACTTACACTGGGGGTGGGGGAACAGTCAAAATAAATTGACTCCAAGAATATTCAGATAATGTATTTAGCTGGTAAAGACTTTAAAGATGCTACTATAAGTATTTTCAAAAAATTGAGGGAAATATAGACATAATAAATGAACAGATACAGTTCTTTTTTGTTTGTTTGTTTTTTTGAGAGGTTTTTGCTATCGGGCACGTGCGCTCACCAGACACACAGAGAGAGACACAGAGAAAGAAAGCGAGAAATCACCCTCCAGGGGGGATGGCCATGCTGCAATCCCTTCTCCTCCATTCTCCTCTCGGGATCTTGGGCATGCACGCACACATGCCCAGAGTGAGTTTTAAGCCACCGGGTCCAGGACTTGAACTGCAGTCGACTACATGGGAGTCCAGAGACATAGCCATTATGCTAATTGCTGGTCCCAAGATATAGTTCTTCAATGAGAAATAAACTATAAAAACGAACCAGACAGAAATTGTAGAGTTGAAAACTAAAATGAATACAATGAAAATAAAAATGTCTGTATGGTCTTAACAGCATATTGGCGTTGGCAGGAGAGAGTCAGTGGATTTGCAGATCGATCAACAGAAAGTGAACAGTCTTCTGAACAGAGAAAGAAGAAAAATGAATAAAATTGAACAGAACCTCAGCAACCTGAGCATTATAGACCATCAGACAGTCTAACATACATGAAAGTAAAGCTCCAGAAGGACAAGAGAGAGAATGGGGGAAAATTACATGTAAGAAATGTCTGAAAAGTTTTCCAAGTATGGTGAAAGACATTAACTTATAGATCTAAGATGCTCAATTCTTCCCAAACAGGATAAATGATAAGAAAACCATATGTAGGTATATAATCAATTTTATGAAATCCGAAGATTTCATAAAAGGCCAAAAGACAATGGAATGACATCTTTAATACGTAGAAAGAAAAAACTGTCAAGCCAGATTTCTATCTTTAGGGATGAAGAAAAAATAAAGATAAACTAAAATTGAGTGCTTATTTGCTGAAAGACCGGAACTAAAAGAAATACTGAAGAAAGTCCCTTGATCTGAAGGGAAATTATACCAAATGGTAACTCAGATCCAAAGGAAGAAATGAGGATTAAGGAAATTTTTTTTTAATGTAAGCAGTTCTTGATTTTTTCAGTGAACAGCAAATTTAAACCACATCCTTTACCCTAGACTAAATGACACAAGGTCTCTTTGTCACAGAACCACTAAATCCTATACATTTCATCTCTTTCTGATCTCTCCCTCCTTGGCCCCCTGAAAAAAAAAAAACAATTAGAAACAAACGAACAAACAAAAAGCTCTAACATTTGGTTTTACTATTTGATGTGTGACAGCGGGAAAAAAGTTAACTTATGTGTGCTTTTGTTTCTCCATTTGTAAAGTGAAAAGGTGAACTAAATTATCGCGAAACTTGTTTTGGGCTCAAACATACTGTGATTCTATGACAAAACTGGACCACTATGTTAGTAGTCGTCTCAATTTAAATTTTATTGTTGTTATTTTCATTTTCATTACTATGGTTCAAGTAACTAAGTCTTATTCTTAATGATCAGAAAAACTCATCCATTCACCCAGGAGCTAATCAGCGTTAGACGTTTCTTAGACACACCAACATTCTTGGGTGGCTTGCCACTGAGGACTAACCCAAACTGTATTCCCAGATCTGAAGTACCCAGAGGAGGTAAGCCACAGGCACATGTGCTCTGCAAACTGTAAAGCCCCAAAGAGATAGAGGTAAGCTTTTGTTTTTTAATCCAAATTGTTGGATCCCCTTTCACATTCGCAATGTACTGATGCTAGATGCCGGCCTCTTAGTCATCTTAGACACTGAGGAACTACATTAAACCACATCAGAATGTGCTTAGCCAAGTGTGAAAGTTCACTGCACAAGTCCTGTCAGTGTGCGAAGCAGAGAGTAAGGAAGCTGGGGGCCCCCGAGGACTGGGAACAGTTCATTAAATATTCAGTGTGTCCATGTATCACTGGGGGGAGAATCTGAAACCTTCAGAGAGCTATCTGGCGAGCTGCTACAGAGATGGACCAACGCCAGGCTAGACTCCAAGGCTCACTGGCCACCAAATTCGGAGAAGTTGCTGCAGGGTGGCCTCCCTCAGTTCTGATGCTCTGTGACATTTGAGCTAGGCAGCCTGCCCTCCTGCTTCAGTGCCTCTGTGACTCTGCTGGATGAAGTAAGCACCGGGAAGTTCTTGACAAGATGGTGTGCTCTAGAGCAGGCGCTTTGAAGACCTGGGTTCTGGCTGCCTCTCTGCGGTCGCAGGGAAAAGGTAGAAAAATTCAATCCCTTCCTGGGTAGTCCTTGCTTGTTCTGTTGAGTGCAGTGTGCCTTTTCCCCTCCGAAGAAAACAGTCTCACTGTGAATATCATGCTGTTTGGAAATAGGTCTACTTAAATTGTCACTTTTATATCATTATTTACAAGGACTGCCGTCAGTGAAAGAAAGGTCTGCCTAAAACAGAACATGTCCAAGCCTAACACCGTTTCTTTAACGATGAGAGCAGTGGAAGGCTGAATCCTTTTCTGCTTAGTTCACAGCATTCTTGATAAACCTTTTCTCCTTCCCCCACACACACATCTCAGGGTAGATTTTCTGTTTTTAATTTGCTCCAACTTCCCAACTTACAGAACATAATGTGGTATACACATCACTTGTTTTTTTCAATGGCTTTTAGATGGATTTGAACGGTGCCATCTCAGGATCATTACACCTGCTTTTATGCTGTCCTTTGGGGAAAAAACGACAAGCACAAAGCCCTAGGGGGAAATTCTGGGGACATAATCAGCGAGCCAAAGCCTGCTTTCAAATTTCCGACTTCTACTGACGTCACAGGCAACTGAGTCACCAACATCCCTGAGGGTCGCCTGTGCATTTCTGATAGCCAAATCCAATAGACTCTCAAAATGACAACTAGACGTCTAAGCTATTGGCTATTGGTTGTTGAATAACCGTACTTCAATTCTGACAGTGCAGGTGGTCATTTAATCAGAGCTGGGACAAAACCACTTGGCTTCTTGCACAGAAGGGGGGGGGCACTTTGGTTCATCTGCCCATTAACTTGAGCTCACTCCTCACAAGCAGACCAGACCTGGAATCTTTTCTTCTACTTTGATATACTCAAAGTAGAAGCAAGAGCTTGAAAAAATGCTACCACCAGCACTGACATTTATAATCCATCACCAATGTGGTCTGCTGTCCTAGGGCGATAGCAGGTACCCCAATTTTCTACCCACTAGATCTATTCCAGCTCAAGAATCAGGACAAAGAGTGGTTACCTCTAAAGAGCCCACCGGGATTCTGTGACTTGTGTGGGGGACAGTGATGGCAGTGACTTCTCTGCATCCTTCCTTCATCATCACACAGTGGGACTTGCTGCCCATGCACTACTGGTTGTCATACTGTGCTCCACAGAAAGGAGGCCCAAGGACTGAGCCCTCCTTCAGGCAGCTTTCAGTCTAAACAACTGTCACATTCTCAACTCAGTAATACTCTTCTGGATATTGGCCACCTTTTCCAAGACAGGTCATAGGAAGAAGAGTATGGAAGCAAATTGTGTCTCTCAGGCAATCTGTCCAGCACATGGGATAGTATTGCTGTTAGGCAGCTGCAGCACTGGCGTTGGTGAGCACAGGAGTTAGATGGAAGATTCCTGCCCACCCGCAGCCTGAGTGTTGGCTCGGGGTGACTCGCTAGATAGGAAGGTGTCCGTAGACCGTTAGGGGCAATACCACCATGGAACAGCACATAGGACAGTGTAATACCGCAGTAATAGCTCTAGGCAGTTACCCAGATGGCTTTGTGCCTAGGCTTCTTCCGCTTTCAAGTGGGACAGTGCTACCTGATGTTTGGCCTCCGTTACGAGAACACTGGGTGTTGCCATCATTGTCACAGCATTTTCCTAACCTCCGCATCCTCTGCAAAGGGAAATCGAAGTGCATCTGTGGTTCTTGACAGAAGTGAAAGCAGCCTGGAATAGGAGGGGGCTGGGGTCTGGCTGGGGTTCTGCTGCAGACTCGTTCTGAGCGCCGGAACCCAGCTCCCCTGTTCTCTGGGGCGATGCTCTCTGTGTCACAGTGAGGGCGGTGTTCTAGAGCTAGCGAGTAGCACAGACCGAGCTAGAACGATTGGACAAAACGGCACAACCTCAGGAAAGTAGGAGAGCTCTTGATCATCCCTGTGCACGCTGCCATCCTGGACATAACCCTTCTGTCTCCCCTAAATGCAGGAGCCTGATGCTAAACTTGGAGATGTGGTAAGCGTCAGCAGGACAAGCAGGGTGGGGCTGTAGCATTCCACCTATGAAGATCTATAAACTGAGAAAATGAATTACTCCAAAAGAAAGCCAGGTAGCTATGTTTCACACCCACTGGGATGGCTACTTGAAAACAAAATAAAAAAGGGAAATAATAAGTGTTGGCAAAGATGTGGTGCAGCTGGAACCCTTGAGCACGATGGAGGAGAATTTAAAATAGTGCAGCCAATTTGAAAAACAATTTGGTGGTTTTCAGTGAGTTAAACATAAAATTACTATATAACCCAGTATTCCACTTCTAGGTACGTACCCGAAAGAACTGAAAGCAGGTGTTCAAACAAAAACTTGTCTACGAATTTTCAGAGTAGTACCATTCACAATCTAGAAAAAGTAGAAGCAACCTTCATTGCCTATCGGCTGAAGAACAGACCAACGAAATGTATCATATTCATCCAACAGAATATTATCCTGCTACAAAAAGGGAGTGACGTACTGAAACACACTGTGACATGGATGAAACTTGAAAGCATGCTGTATGAAAGGTGCCAGATACAAAAGGCCCCAGGTTGCATGATCCCGTTTATATGAATACCCCAGGTTGGTAACTACACAGAGATGCAGAGACGACCAGTGGCTGACGGAGGCCAGGGAGAAAGGGAAATGGGGAATGCCTTCTTAATGGGTATTGGATTTCTATTTGGGGTAATGAAAGAGTTGTGTTCCAGAACTAAAGAGCGTTTATGCACAGCTTTGTGAATATACTAAATGCTACTGAGCTGTACACCATGTAATGGCTAAAAATGATGAGTGTTCTTTTTATCAGTTTTTGCTATAAGGCACATGCACTTGTCAGAGAGGGAGAGGAGTGAGAAATAACCCTCCCCCCCGCCCCCGAGGGGAGACGACCATCCCTTCTCCTCCAGTCTTCGCTCAGGACTTTGGGCACAGATGCGCCCTGTGTGATTTTTCAAGTCACTAGTTGGGATTTGAACTGTACAGTGGGCCATGTGGGATCCAGTGCTGTAGCTTCCATGTCACCTGCTGGCAAAAATGGTAAATTTTGTGTGATATGTATGTTACTGTGAAAAAAATAGCCAGGACCAGGCAGTGACACAGTGCCAGCGTGACTGGACCCCACATGGGGAGGTTTCTGGGTTCATGTTCAGGAACTCCCTGAGCTTGCCAGGTGCAGGCATGGCAGTGATCTGGGTCAGCTGAGAACGCGAGTGAACCATGGCACGAAGACCTGGTTGGGATGCCTGTCCCTCTCTCTTTTCCTCTCTCTTTCACATGGAAGAAATAAATAACTAAAAAAAAAAAAAAAAAAGATAGCCAGAGAAAAGTAGGAAACAAGGCGGGTGGAGGGGAGAGTTCTGGAGTTCCTGGAGAGGGAGAAGGTTCCAAAGCTATCTCTGCTGCCCTGCGTGTACCCTTCCAAGGGCCTGGGTTGTTGGTTTAATTGAGAAATTATTCCTAATAAGTCCCAAGGAGCTACAGGTCTTTTCCTTACAAATGGGAAACAATCATATCTTGTGGCAGCTCATTACACATTCTTTTGGTACCATGAGTTGTTTTAAAACCGTGAAATTAGTTCTGGCAGAGTTTACAGAGAAACACCCATGAGATGAGACTGAATGAGTTATGTAAGACTTCTCGCACTCTGCATACGCGATGTTAACTCCTTGCTGGCACAACCAAGGGCATGATGTCATCTAGAAAGAACAAGCACACTCGGGTTTCCACCAGGACCAGCACGAGGTGGACGGGAAGCAGCAGGGACCTTAGATCCAGAAGGGACACTGAGCAATCTCCAGGTCCAGCTTCACCCCAGGGTGCCCAGACAGGTGAGGGGACTCACTTATGCAAACAGATTTCACCAACAGTTGCAGTCTTTTTCCAGGAGCTAGTGTGACTGTTTGGTGTGGTTAAGCTTCGAAATCAACTGCATATCAGAAGCACAACTATGAGCACTGCTGGCCTATAGCTCTGTTGGGATCAGCCGAGGCTTAATCAGGAGGGTAACCGGTCTGAGGACCTGAGCTGGAACTCTGGCATTAGGACACACGTATTTCAAAAGTTTTCACGTGGCAATAGTCATTAAATCTGTTATTATACATGGAAAAAAAAACTTAATGTGTAAACTTTGCTCAATGAACTGAGATCATGAGCTCTCCCTACCCATCCTCCCATTTCCACCTATTGACACACACACACACACACACACTAACACATATATGTATTATACAAGTATGTATTGTGTATAAATATATTTCATATCCAGTATACCTTTAAAAAAGCCCTACATAGACATGGAATATTTTACTGGTAAAATGTATTCCATAGTTTAATTTATTTAGAAAATAGCAAACAATTAGAAAACAACTTTAAACTTTAAAAAGCCTGCTCCAGACAGATCTCAAGGATCAAGTCCTACACGTGGAGAAGCCCTCAGGACCCAGAATCTATGCACTCTTTTTCACTTATCTCTTAATTATGTAATTTGTTACAGAGCTTGTGCTCTTACAGCAGGGAGGGAGAGGAAGGGACTGAGGAATCGCCCTGGGAGGGGGCATGCTGCAATCCCTTCTCTTCTATTCTCCTTTTAGGATTTTGGGAACGCGCACACACATGTGCCTGGTATATTTTTCATGGTGCCAAGTCTGGGATTCAAACAGTGCTGTCAGCCAGGTGGGATCCAGCTGCCTCAACCACCATGCCACCAGTTGGTCCTATTTATTATTTTAATTTGCCAGAGGGCACATGCACCCACCAGAGGGAGAGAGCTTTTTGAAAATACTAAATGCTACTGAACCGTCTACCACAAAATGGTTAAAATGATCATTTTTCTTTTCTTTTTTCTTTCTCTTTTCTTTCTTTCTTTCTTTTTTTTTTTCAGATTTTGCTATAGGGCACATGCATTTTCCAGAGAGAAAGAGATAGAGATAGTGAGAAGCATGCTCAGGGGAGATGACCATGCCACAATCCTTTCTCTGTCAGTATAATGCATGGGAAAAACAAACAAACAAACAAACAAAAAAACAACCTTTTGGGATTTGGGGTGTGCATACACATGAGCCTGGCATGATTTTCAGGCACCCCCAATTGGGCATGTTAATGCCACAATCTCTTCTCCTCCAGTTCTCAATCTTGGCCGGATTTGGGGCATGTGCACCTACACAAGGCAGGCATGTTTCTCAAGCCACTGGGGCTGGAACTTGAACTGCACAGCTGGGTACGCGGGATCTGTCTCCTTCAACCACCGATCCATGAGGCCAGCCTATGGACTTTTATTTTATAAACAAAAATAATCTTCTTGGTTATATGGTTCCTAAACTGAAACACTAGCTCCTTCCAAGAGGGAGAGGGGACACCACAGACCAAGTACCTTGGATACAGCAAGTCATCCCTGACCCCAGAGCCCAAAATCAAACAGGACAAAAAGCAAACAGAAGACATCAGCAAGATACCAGCCTGGGGTCAGGCAGATGCAGGCGTGGAAGCCAGACTCAGCTACTTGTCGGCTGCGCAGTGCTGGGTGAGTTACTCGCCTCTCTGACTTTCAGTTTTCTTCTATCTACGAAGCAATGCTATATTTCCACTTTAAAGTGGGGAAACGCCTAGACACCCTACAGGATTGCTGTGAAAATGAGGTGATTTATATAATGAACTAATAAAGGTATCTAGGTATTGTTCGATAAAGTTTTTTTTTTTTTTTTAACAAGACCTGACTGATGATCCCTGTTCACAATGAGAACCTGGAGTCGTTCAGAGAGGGTTAACACGCAGCCTGTGTTCTCAGTGACAGGAAAGGGACCTGATTCCAGCCGGGCTCGGGCTCTTCATTCTCCTTCTTCCTCCAGCACCCTGGCGCCTCAGGCCCCCCTACCCTTGAGCCAGTCTCTAGACAGGGCTCAGATTCTCTCTCTGTTTGAAATCACTTTCAGCTAACTATTCTAAGTTATCCAATATACTAATTTATCCTATGGTGGTAATGCTTGGTCATAGCAAAGTGAAGTTTTCGTGGGTATCAGTGACAAGGGGCGCTGCTGTAAACTAGTAGTGACATCTTAGCAGAGCTGACAGATCAAGGAGGAATTGGGGAGGGGGCATAGCAAGAGGGCCCGCTTGCTGTCCTGTTAATCACAGCTCCTAAGCAGTTTCTTCTTATGGTTAGCCTGAATCGTTACCATAGGTACCTGGGGCAACGAGTCCCAAGCTCTGGCCGCTGGTATGAGATATTTCCTTGTAAGAGTTAGCTGTTGCTACATTTTCTTTCGAAACATGAGAGCTCTCCTTCTGAGGATTCATATTTTTTCATATTCTGCATTGGTCCAAAAACACTAGGGAGCTGAGATGTCACCGCGGTAAATAAGCTTAGAAGGCAGGAAGATCCCACCACCATAATACTGAATCTAGCAGTATGCATCATACCGCGATGCACTGAGGAGTAGCGCTCACCTCCTCATCATTTCTCATTTCCCTTGCAATCTTGCATTCTTTTAAACATTCACGCACTGGAGACTACAACAGCAGAGAGGCAGGTAAGGAGGGAGGGATACAGGAAGAGTCAATGGCTGTAGCATTTTAGAAGTTATCAGGACATGTATATTGGGTCGTCTGTCCTTCTGTCCTGCTCTCTAGCTTTCTGTCTCTACGTGCTTCTGTCGTTGGCTTTCTCCTCAACACAGTAATAGAAACTCTCCTCGGAACTATTGTGGGAACAAGTGGGAACGATTGTCTCTATTTCACCTGGCCAATGACCACAGATTTTAATTTCTTAAAAAATAAAGACAAAAACTTTATTCCGCTCATTCAAAAAACATTGACGAAATAATGTTCAGTTGCAATACTACAATGCTTCAAAAGCTTGTAAACATTTTGCACACTAATCAGACCTCTCTTTTAGGCAAAGGACTCTTTTGATGACAGGTAACTGAACATTATTGTGAACTATTTCAGACAGTACCAAAAAAAAGCTTTGATTGGTCTTTCTTTTATAAACAAAAGTTTACAAGACAAAAACAGAGGTTCTAATTTCTTTTGAAAATATAGTTATTTTACTTATTTTTAATTTGTTATTTTTAATTTGTCCAGAGAGAGACAGAGACCGAGGGGGAAAACAAGAAAGCGAACCACCAGGTCTGGGTCTTGAACTTCTAATTCCAGTGGACGGGAACTGTGTTTGTTTTGTTCATTGCTCTATCTCCGATACCTAGCCCAAGGCCTGCAGTGACGTGGCCTGCACCGATTCTGTGCACCTCCTCCCTCACCTTGCATTTGGCAATGTTCATGTTAGTTGTCTTATGTAGGCTGTCATGGGAATATTTACACCACAGAAAATGGCAAGCACTACAAATCAGAGCTGTTCTTCTTCTTCTTTAGAGTCAGTTGTTCAACATTTGCTGAAATAGCACTGATGATGAGAATACCACAAGTATATGTTAAATAAAAAAAGGAAGAATGAGGTAGTGTCCTGTTTTATTCAACCATTCATAGTACCTCTTTGGCCGTGATCATAGCAAAGCCTCTGTAAATTCTTCTCAACAACAGGATGACAAGCCTTGGGATTTAGTTATGAGGCAGAGAATGAAATGCCAGGAAGACTAATTTAAAACAAAATTTCTCTTTGGTAATAGCAATTCTGACTCAGCTCTGGTGGAAAGTATCAGCCTTATAAACCCACAAGGAAGAGGTGAAGATTTCACATCGTTTCTTATTTCTTTTGATGTTAAAAAGAGAACTGTCCTAAATGACGTGAGGCCTGTGAGAGGTGAGATCCCAGACTCTCAGAGAGTAGTCACGGACAGTCAGCCTCCTCTGTCTGACCTCAGAGTGTGAGTGACTTTCTGGGTCCAGGTGTCCTTGCTATCAACTAGTAAACAGCACCTCTTCCACCTCCCACACAAGGCTGCACCCCCACCCCAAGCTCCTATTCACCCTCCCGGCCTCAGTTCACATGCCCCGATGTATCTGCTGTTTTTATAAAGCCACCCACCTCTCCCAGAACAGAGCGTGCTCTCCTGAGAGAGTGGGTCCCTCAACATGTCCATCCTTCTTTTTTTTCCTTTTTTTAGAGAGGTTTTTGCTGTAGGGCACGTGCACTCACCAGAAAGACACAGAGAAACACAGAGACAGAAAGCAAGAAATCACCCCCCCAGGGGGGATGGCCACGCCACAATCCCTTCTCCTCCATTCTCCTCTCAGGATATTGGGCACGCATGCACACGTGCTCGGCATGAGTTTAAGCCACTGGGTCTGGGACTTGAACCGCAGTCGACTACATGGGAGTCCAGCGACATAGCCATTACGCTAACTGCTGGTCCCATCCTTCTTGACCCCAGCATTTCCTATGTTGGGCTACAGTTAGCTTTTATCCATCTGGTCACTCCCCCGTCACTCTGCAGCCTTCTCAAGGGCAGGACCACACTGAGCCTACATCCCTAGTACTTTCCGTGCCTTGGCACACAGTACTTGATTGGTGCATGTTAATTAAAGCAAACCACTATACAACTAAACTATGAATGTAACACATAAATTATAAAGAGTCATTCTTCAGGGCAGACCACAAGGGAGGGGGCACAGCACAGTTGACCCTGACCAGCGACCCCTGCCTGGCGCAGACTCTAGCAAAGCACTAACCGCATCGCCACTAGATAAAATGTGGGGGGCACGTGGAGGACCAAGGAGGAAAAGATCAATTAGGAATTACAGAAACCATTCTGCTACGTTGTGGCCTCCTCCAAAGCCTACCCCCGGTGTGTTCTAACAGCTTTCTTCCAGGATTCCAAACCCTCCCTGCCCAGAGGGCTCAGAGGTAAGAATATTATATAAGGAATGAATGCAGCCTTCATTTGTTTTAATAAAAGAAACAGCCCATTTAAAGAAACACCGACTTTAGTGGCTTAGATAGTTCTGAATGTGAATGTGACCCAGAGGCTCAAGAATACAGAACGGCTGTCTTGAGAATGACCGTTTTTTCCTATTTAAAACATTCTGGAAAATTGCTCTGGGTCCCCGTGCCAAAATGAAAAAATGAAAAACATAAGGGCTATTTGGAATGCCTCTTCATTTTACAGATGACTTTAATGCATAATGTTATAAAGACATGAAGTTCTCTGGCCTCAAATGCCCCTGATGCGGCCGCCCTAAAGCCCTGGAGAGGCACGCCATGGTGCGGAATCTCTGAGCAGCCCCTGTGAAGAGAGCTCGCCTCTGCAGACGAGTTTTATAGCCGTCCGCAGGCTTTTCAGTTCATGGACATCTCCTAATAGAACACAAGCACGCCCGTATAGGGGGACCCTTAACTGTACGGAATAAAATCTTACAGTACGAAATGACGATGATGATGGTCTATTTCCGTGAAAAAACCGTTTCACGTGTATTTTATCTTGTTTTAGAGGACGCGGCATACACGCGAGCCAGGCAGGGAATGAGTGAGTGATGTGACAGATGTGGAAAATGAAGGCCACGAAGGTGCCGTGGCTGGCTCCAGGGCTGACAGCTGGGTGCAGGGCGAATGCCAGATGATCGGGCACTGGAACCAGAGCCACTGCAGGGGCCTGCTGGGAGGAGTTGGGGTGAGGAGGCAATTAGGAGAGTCAGTGCCCTGAGCAGGGACCCTAGAGAGCCCATGAGCTGAGTCCCACAGACCCGACCTGCACCTGGGCCCTGCCAATGACCAGCCGTGCTCACGGGGCAACTCCTGCTTGTCCAGGCAATGTCTGTCTGACCACTGAATAACAACTCCCGACTAGGCTGATACACAGTGAGGGACCGAGGGGCCATGCGTGGAACGGGGTGGGGACTGAAACACGGCAGCCACCAGCGCGTATCGTCCTTTCTACCTTACTGCAGGCCACTGACCCTGGGAAGGGGATCATTCATTTGTTCATCCGACTGCCTGGGTGGGAATTCTCCGTATTTCACAAGGCCCCTCTCTTCTTTCCCCTGGAGGGGCTTAGCAGATGACAAACAGCTCAAATGTCTGACTTCCATTTTCAAAAGAAAAACCATGTCGGTGAAGACATATTGTGTGCATGTGTGTAAGTGTGGTGTGCACGTATGCATGTGCATGTGTATATGTGTGGTGTGTATATACATGTGGCATATATGTATGCATGTATACAGGTGGCGTGTGTGTTAAGTGTGGTGTGTATGTGTATCTATGGTACACGTGTATGTCTGTATGGTGTGTATATCTGCATGTATATGTGCATATGTGTGGAGTATACACATGTGTGTTTATGTACATGTGTGGCATGGAAGTGTGGTGTGTACCCATGTATGTGTGTATGTGTATACATGTGCTCAAAGTGTGGTGTGTGTGTGCATACATGTGTGGTGTCTGTGTGTGCCTGCCACGAGTCCAGTAGCCAATTTCTCCCACTCCTCTCTATTTTGAAATGATATTCACCTGTTGTGGATAAACCACCGTTGCCTTTTTCAGGTATTCCTGTGTCTACGGAGATGAAAATCTTTGCCTAGATTCAATAAGGCAGGAAATCAATTAAGGTTTTCATTTTCTGCTCAGCCTCGAAGACAAGACGCTGAGCAAAGGCCTAAGTAAAGAAAGTGTGTACAAATTCCTGGAGGTTTCATTCCGCGTTCCCTGTTCTGGAAAAAATAGAGAGGAAAAAAAACCTTATGTGTTCTATTTAAAGCCTAAATGCTTTTTCCTCTCTCTCTTTTAAAGCCACGTCGCTCTATTTTGATTAATATGGACAACTCTGACAAAAGACAGACACCTCAAGTTTTAAAAGACAGTCCCAAACCTAACAGCGTGGTTTTTAAATGGCTACATTTAAATATTTCTTTCTCTGTTCCTCTCCAAACCTGGGTCATAAATCACCCTATGAACACAATGGCCCGTGCCTGTGGCAATTTATCATGTGGATAATGTCACCTGCTCAGGTGTGCATTCATTTCTGCCTCAGATTACAACTGCGGTGGCTGAAACCTCCCCTCTCATCTGCACTTCCTGGGCAGCGGCCTCTCTGGACTAACGGGCACAGCCCAGGGCAGGAAGCCGAAGGTGGAGGTGGAGAGAAAGCCGAGGCTAACAGCCCTCTCCAGCGCCTCCGTTCAGCCTGTTACTGTTCACTGTCCAAGGAGGAAACCAACTTCGACTTGTTGGGCAAGTCCAGGCGGGACGAGGTGCATGCATGCACCATGGCGTCAGCTTCTGTGGTTCCCAGAACGACAAGGACTTGAGCAGGGCTGAGTCGACGGGGACAGAGCCCACAGGCAGCATCTTAGGGAGCAAGGGATGCTAGAGCAGGGGCCTGGAGGAGCAGTCCTCACTCTGCTACTGCTGGCATGTCACGTCGTCTTCCTGGGCCTCAGTTTCCCTAGGGGTGAAAGAGAAGATCCCCAAGATCTTCCATCTCTGATATTCTATGACTCAGACTTCAGAGGAAGTAGCTGTGTTTACCTACCTACAATGCCCGTAATGTAACTATTTCCTCTGACTACCCCAAAACAGACGGGGCAGCAACAAACACAGGTTCTTGAGCCGCAATATGGAGACCTGGCATTTACACATCTGGGTGGAGAAATCTGTATTTAGCCCTGTCTTTGTCGTGACTCTAGTTTTTCTTTTTCTCTCTGTGTGTATTACTCTCTCTCTCTTCCACACGGGTCAGGAGCAGAAAAATTGCTCTTCACTGCTAGTGTTACTCAAGGCGTGTGAGTGCTCTCTTGCTAGTGTGCCCGAGTTCTTGAACAAAACTATCTGATTTAATGTTCAGGCAATCTCTGGAGACCTATGTTTTAATCCCTTTATTTTAAATTTATGTATTGACATTCATTCACTCTGCATCATTACAGTAGACAAAGTGAGATTTTCCATCCAGAATACATTGTATATTGGCTCAATGAAGGATATTACCATACGTGTTATCGCCAACAAATGATTTTCCATTTCTTGTCTCTTATATATTCCCCCCCACCCCGGATTCCCTATCTCTCACCTCTGCTATTTTCCACCCTTAGATACATGGTCTCTGGTATCTGCACTTGCTTTCCATGCCCCCCCCCCTTTATTTTTCACAGTTTATTGATTCACTAAAGATCTTAATTAATCTAAATACATTCAATAGCAAGTGCAGCTGATCTATACATATCCATGAACACAAGTCTGACTTTAGGCATAAACCTCGGTGAGTAGAATAAACATATTATTAAGTATACCTAGCTGGGGCCATAGAACTTACTGCAGTCATTAAATAGCTATTTTTTGAAACTTGTTTTTCCCCTGAAACATTTTTAAATTAATTAAGGAATTAACATTCATTCCCTGAGCATCATCACAGCATACAAAATATGATTCTCATCCAGAATACACTGCAAAGCGACCGCTGTATTCTGGAGGCCCATATAATCCTCTCCATTTGAAACAGGAGGAAACTGAGGCTCAGGGACCTAGCCTACCCCAAATCACACAGGAAATGACAGGTTCTGAATCTAGACCCAGGGTCATCGGACTCCCCAGTAAGTGCTGAAGTGAGCAGGTTCACGAATCAGGATCATTTAAAAATGTAGCTAAGTACGTCTGATTTCTTAAGTTCCACAGGTGATTAAGATCAACCGGAGCCAAGAGGGACTACAGATATTTTTAAATTTCTACAAACAAGGGGTGTGACTTTGAAATGACATGTGTATGAGATTAAACAACTGATTTCAAGAACCACACACAGAAATTAGTCTCCTTTCCATTTTCACCAGGGTTTATATATTTGCATTGTACATTCAAAGACTGTTTCTCAGTTAATATTTCTCTAAAAGCCTGTGATCTAGCCCTTAAATTTGAATAGGCTCTTGCTTTTACCAGATGAAACCAGAAACCCCCAAATCCAAATTTGTTCATTATTCTTTTTTTAATACCATTACTGGCCTCCTTAAACACATAACTTTAAAGATGATTTTCTCATCACCCAAGTAAACCAAAGCAAAACGACTTCCCAGTCACAGTTTTTAAATGCACCGATTTTGTTTAGGCGTGCAAATCGCGAGAGGCTGGTGGATCCAGGGCGATGAGTCACTGCTTCCACCAGCCACCTCCCCAACCCGCACCCGAGTTATCCCAAGCTCCTCTCTGCCTACCCCCTATGCGGCTTCCCCTCTCACCACAACGCCACTCTCCTCCAACAGGCAAGGGAACACCCGCCAGAGGGTGACTTCACCATATCCAGTCACTCTGACAACAGCCCAAATAAAACTGTGTCATTTAAACCATAAACAACAGTCTAACAGGGCTGGGGAACTCAGAGGCTGAGAAAAGGCAGAGAAAAAAAAGGGAAGAGAGCTATTGCTGTAACCCATTAAGCCCAAGCTCTGGTACCTTGACTTAGGAAGAGCCCAAGGCAGTGCAGAAGGAGGGAGGGGTCAGGAGTCAGAAAGGACTGGGTTCGGGCCCACGTCTTACTGGGTACACGGCCTTGGGATCCTGCTCTGTTTCTTTGTTGGATAAGTGATACTAGGACGCAACTCATAGGACGGCTGTGAGATCCTGGGAATCACTTATCACTCAATCTCATTAACATTCAGCACATGTTGACTGATGTTACAATGTTGTTGGTTTTTTTTGTTTTTTTTTTTTTTTTTTTTTTTAGAGGATTTTGTTCTAGGGCATGTGCGCTTGCCAGAAAGACAGAGAGAGACAAAGAGACAGAAAGTGAGAAATCACCCCCCGGGGGGGATGGCCACGCTGCAATCCCTTCTCCATTCTCCTCTCGGGATCTTGGGCACACACGCACACGCGCCTGGCGCAAGTTTAAGCCACTGGGTCCGGGACTTGAACAGCGGTCGACCACGTGGGAGTCCAGTGACATAGCCATTATGCCAACTGCTGGTCCCACCATGTATTATGATAAAGGATCATAGTAGGTCTGCCTGCCATGTGCATTCGTGGACAGCCTAGAGCCCACCAGACTCCTCCCACTATGGCAAACTAGCAGAACACCATCGAGAAGTATGTGCAGGAAGCTTGGACTGCAGTACTGGCATTGCCACTCCAGATTTGCAAAGGCGAGTCGCATCACTTGGTGTCAGGTTCCAATTCTGCCAAACAAAAGTATGCCTGGATGCCTTCCAAAGGCCCTACCATGCTTCTATAATGTGGTATCTTTTTGTTCGATCGATTGTTAATTATCAACGCGAGCAACTGTGTATTGTCGTGTTAGGTGTTCAGGTACCCTTTCCTTGGGAGAAGGAGTCCTTTCTCCTCCTGCCCCAGGAATGCAGATGGTGGACAGGCCAGGATGGGTGCCTGGGAATTGTTTGTGAAGCCTCCCTCTTTGTGCTCAGCCAATCTGACTGCATTTCAGGCAGTGACGTGCTACTCTGAGATTTTCCCTTC
>NW_006159521.1:5227139-5237509 GCF_000334495.1 Tupaia belangeri chinensis | reverse complement strand
GCAGGAGACTCAGGAACTGTCAAAAAGAGTCTAACTCCTCTGCTTCTGATTTCTTGGTAAGAACCAAGAGGGAAAAAAAAAAAGTACAAGGGGATCAAAACAGCAACAACAGAACGAAAGCTTTAGAGACCGAGGAAAGCACAAGCCCTAGCAGCTGGATGGCCCATGTGATGTGCTGGAGTGAAAGGCACCCTCGATTCCACATTCACACTGTAAGTTAGCTCTCTGTGAAGGTATCTATACCTCTACCCATCAACAGCAGCAGCACGCAGCGCCGACTGGGATGGTTAACGCATGCTAGCCAGGGCTTCTGCAATGTTGCTCTTAATCCCACACAGGAACTCTCATCAGTAGATCGAGAGGAACTTCAGACTCTTCGCTGTTGCCTCTCCCAGGGAGTTGCAGGGGTAATGAGAATAACAGAGAATAATAGTAACTCCTGGTATCTGTAAGGCTCTACAGTTTCATAAACTACACACTCTTCTTTGATTCCCACAACGCTATAAAGTAGGCAGCCGGGGTGTTATGATTCTCATTTTATAGATGGAACAGCCACCAATATGCTTAGAGAGCCTCAGGCTGATTAGGAGAGGGGCTAGGCATGCAGGAAGGGCTTCCTGGCTCTGCACCCACATCCTTTCCATAATTTGGGAGACCTCTTCTGGGCAAAAAGAGAAAAGTCCAGGCTTGGGGGTGTCAAGGGAAGAACAGTGAGCAGTGTGTGAGGAGCCCCAGTTTTCAGTTTTGATTCTGCTCTGAGCTGAGGGCCCTTGGATAAGTCACTGAACTTCTTTGTAGTCAGGTTCCTATCTACAAGAAGTGCCCAGTTCCCATGTGTCAATAACCCTGTGCCTCCTTGGAATGACCAAGCCGACATCAGATCTGGTTTGGGCCACTGGATTGTAATAGCGGTCCAAAGTATAACAATTGCTGAAAATGTGAACAATTCATTCCGATTCTTTCATCCTTTTTTGGAAAAATGTTATATTTGCACATTATTAAAAGAGACACATATTGGGTTGTCGGAAAAGTCATGATGCGTTTTTGCATAGAAAAACACATCGTGACTTTCCCAACAACGCAATCATTCTACAAAGCTTTGTAGAGAAACCAGTAGCCCCTCTCTGTATTTCTCATCCCCCAGAGGCCACCACTTTCAACTCCTTTAGCTAATTCTTTTGATATTTGCCTCCCTATCTCTAAGTAACGGGTTTATGTAACTCCTCTTGACTTTTCTACTTGAGGCTTTATCTACTGACCTTCTACTACGGAAGATGAGGTTTCGCTTTCTTTCAAGAACTCCCACCTCCCACCACACACAGGCACATTTCCTGCCCCTTGTCCTGTTGATATAGTTCTATCACGATTATGGTTGAATCAATATTTTGTGTTTCTGGTTTTATGACAAGGTAAATAGTATATTCACTACTGGGTCACGTTGTATGCAATGAGTGTTCTTCCTTTTCTGCACAGTATTATGTCTTTACTGGAGTTAATAATGAACTTTGTTTGCCTGCTTTATTTGTCTACCTACCTACTATTACTGAGCCCCAAAGGCTCCCCTACGTGCGTAATTCTCAATACACTTGAAAACATCAGGTCTTCTATCAATTTCATCTTCTTACAGCCATTGCCATGGGAACCTTCTGACCTGCTGTAGGCCATTGCAAGGCTGTGGTCTTAGAATTTCCTTCTGCCACAGTCCTGCAAAATCTCTTCGCTCTCCATTTCGCTGTTTCTCAGAGCCATCTGTCTTCTGTAGTGTATGCACTCAGTTCTGATGGAGCATCTCCTGAGATGGTAAGTACACGTGAGGTAAAATTTTGGAGTGCTCATATATCGGAAAATGCTTTTATTTTAACCTCACGTGAAACTGATAGTTTGGTTAGATCCAGGATTCCACACTGCAAACCATTGTCCCTTAGGACTTTGAAGACCTTGCTTCATCACTTCTTAGATTCCAATGCTGATGAAAAGTTGAATGCCAGTCTAACCCTTATCCTTCTATAAAATCTGTTATTTCTCTTTGGAAACCAAGAGTTTTCATGTCTTTGCATTCTGAAATTTCATAATGATCCTGACATAGTGTGAATCTAATTTCACCCTTTAATCTAGGCATTTGAGAGACTCAGTTGGGAAGCTTCAGGTCTGGGAAATTTTCATGAATCATCCCTTGAGTTATTTCACCCTTTTTGTCCCCTTCCTCTTGTCTCTTTTGTTCTCATTTCTAAAGTTTTAAATTCATTATAGCTCATGATTGTTGAGTCTTTTTAGACATTGCTATTTTTTTCATAAATATATTATCTCCACTTTACTTTCTGTGTTTGTTAGAAACAGTGGCATCACCCCTCCCAACCTTTCACTCCCTTCAGTTTGGAGTTCCTCTAATTTACTTTTTTTTTTTTTTTAAATAAAAAGTCTGTGTTTCATATTAGATGCTTTTTATCAAATGCCTGGTAATTCTTGGTTATATTCTCATATTTAAGAATAGGGCATGACAGGGACCAGCAGTTGGCGTAATGGCTAGGTTGCTGGACTCTCATGTGGCCAACCGCGATTTGAGTCCCAGACCCGGCAGCTTAAACTCATGCCGGACATGTGTGAGTGCAGGCCCAAGATCCTGAGAAGAGAAAGGAAGAGAAGGGATTGCAGTGTAGCCATCCTCCCTGGGGGGTGATTTCTCACCGTCTGTCTCTCTGTCTCTCTCTCTCTTTCTGGTGAGCTCACATACCCTATAGCAAAACAAACAAACAAAAAACCCAAAAGCCTAAAAAAAAACAAAAAACCCAAAACCCCCCAAAAAAAAAAAAAAAAAAAAAAGAATAGGGCAAAGCTGAGTATATTTCTTGACACATGTGAAGGGTTTACTCACTGTTAGAATAACTGACGTGGCCATTTCCTGATGGGGTGGGGGGCTCTATGCCAGTTCCTTTAGTTTTTCATTTCCCTTACACTGGTCAAACACCACAAAGAAGATTCCAGTTCCTGCTTAGAGTTACACATTATCCGAGAAACAAAGTCAGAGAAGAAAGCTACGAGTATCCAACTAAACATAGAAATGTAATTTTATTTTTTAATTGCTATACATTCATGTGCTTCCTAGAGACAGATAGAGGCAGAGGGAAAGTGAGAAAGCAACCCCCTAGGATGACCACACCACCATCCCTTCTTTTCTATTCTACTCTAGGGATTTTTGGTACACATGCACATGTGCCCCATATGTTTTTCAAGCTGCTGGGTCCAGGGCTCGAACAGCACAGTCAACCATGTGGGATCCAGCCACCTTCACCACTCTGCCACCAGCTGGCCAATATGAATGTAACCCCCACCCCACTGCTTGTGCACGGTGTCTCAAGGCCGGAGGTGCTCAGTTTCATACCACCCAAAGCATCACTCTGGCTCAGCAGACAGGCGAGGCAGTTTCCTGAAGTGGATCTGGGATCAAATAGCTACTTCACAGACCTTTAATCAAGATGACATTTGTAGCGCACTGACTCCACTTTCAGAGGCCACTGGGTCCCATCCATTCTTGAATTTTTTAGGCAGGGAATCCCGTGACATTCTACGTTTTCCCATTCCTGACTTGGGATTCAGCTTTCTCATGTCCAATAAGCCAGTCGCCTCTATTCTATCAGCTTTCAAAATATTCTTGCTGATAAATGTCCCCTGTTCTCTTCGGCCTTGTGGGTTATTCTTTAAAAAGACTTATTACAAATCATCTTAGTGGATTTTGAGACGAGAACAGAATTACACATGTGTGTTTAATCTGCTATCTCGAACCATTCTGTCTAAGCTCCTTCATTCCCCGTTTAACATAGTGAAATAGTCAAATATACTTTGGACCAACAATATAATACTGTCTGAGAAGAAATCTTAATCCACCGGAAAACTGACAGTGTCTTTATGCCATTTATTATTGCCCACATCTCAATTCTCATTTCTGTCTCGTGCACAGCTGTAGCTCTGGTCCTGCCCAAAGGGTCTGTCATCTGTGCCTTCTGAGCATCTGTTTGACCATGAATCCACAATGAGTAAATTTCGTTTTCTGTTTTGTGCAGCTAAACTTTCTATTTCAGGTTATTTATGAAAATTAAATTATTTACATATGCGTTGTGTTAATGCTGGAATAGTACATTTCTCTATTTAAGGGTGAATGCAGTGGTAGCAGTCTCCAGCGTTACCGACTTATGCGCCCTGTAGAAAAGCACAGCAGTGTCTAAACATGGCCTCTGGTATCACGCCACATCACCTGGATTTGAACCTCTGCTTCACCATGGAAATTGTGCTTAAACTCCCTGTGCCTTAATTTCCCTGTCAATAAAATAGAACCAACAACAGTATCTATAAGTTATTTGTGAACATTAAATAATATATGGACCAGGCACTTTTCCCAGCGATTGGCACACACACAAAAAGATCAATATATGTTAAGTAAGGTTATTCATTATTATCCCATAGTTTTTGTTTATTTTAGTTTTTAACATAGGACGTGTGTGTTCACTGAAGAGTTGGAGAGATCAGAAAGAGATAAAGTGAGAAATCATTTGCTGGGGTCGGGGAGATGGCCATGC
This sequence comes from Tupaia belangeri chinensis, assembly GCF_000334495.1. NCBI lineage: Eukaryota > Metazoa > Chordata > Mammalia > Scandentia > Tupaiidae > Tupaia > Tupaia belangeri. Next base: position 5,232,938 of record NW_006159521.1, on the reverse strand, counting down.
CACAATCCCTTCTCCTTCATTCTCCTCTTGGGATTTTGGGCGCACACACATATCTGCCTGGCAAGATTTTCAAGCCAGCGAGTCTGAGACTTGAGCCAGCCAGCCCTGTGGGATCCACCCTAATCTCCACATCATTTGCTGGTTCTACTCCATATTTTTAAGGATTTAGGAATGAAGTCAACAAATACGCATGTAGTTGTTTGGGGAGACACTCCTTCACCCTTGAGTGATAATAAGAGACATAATAGTGTCACCTGAGAGGCAAACTGTAAATTTAGTACCAAAGTGAGTGTGAGCAGAAATACAGAAAATCAGGTGGAAGGAGGTTTTAGATCAGAGAACCCTAGTGCTGTGTGGTGGGTGAAACTTGTGTATTGCACGGTGCACGTCTTCTAGAAGAGACATGTCCTGCTATTGTGTTTCAAAGGATGCTGCCAGATTCACATCAATGGTGATGTCATCAAGGCAATGCCACTGCACTGCCCAGAAGAGGCTGCACTCTGATGGTTAAAAACCCGTGAGGGCTGACAAGTAAATGGCGTAATGGTTATGTCGCTGGACTCCTATGTGGTCGACTGTGGTTTCAGTCCTGGATCTGATGGTTTAAAACTCATGCCGGGAGCGTGTGCATGTGTGCCCAAAATCCTCAGAGGAGAGTAGAGGAGAAGGGATAGTGGCGTGGCCTTCCCCGGGGAGTGGGGGAGTGATTTCTTGTTTTCTGCCTGTGACCAGCCCTCCTGAGGGGCTGGCAGGTGGTGTGGTAGTTAAGGCACTGGACTCCCACATGGCTAACCATGGCTCAAGTCCTGGACCAGGAGGCTTCTTTTTTTCCTTTCTTTTTCTGGTCAAATTACGTAATAATAATAACAGCAATAAATTAAATAAATATTTCTAAAAATTAAAAAAAAAAAAAAACGAAACAAACCCTGACATCTCAGAAATTGAACAGAAAAAGCTTTCTTCTGGTCAGTAGTCCTTCTCCATCTTGTTTCTCTACCATGTGAAATCTGTGGCCTCCAAGTTCCCCACAGGAAGGTGAGAGAGACCAAAGAACTAAAACTTGTATTAGGTCCATTTCCATTCCCATTTGCAGAAAGAACTTAGTCACAAGGCTTCAGTCAAACCACGAAGAGACCAGGAAATGTCCCAGGTCTCCCCAGGAAGAGTCAGGTTGGTGAGTACAGAGCGCCTAGCTGCCACCATCTTTGTGGAGAACTCTCTGGACAGTCTGCTGCTTTCTCCAAAGAATACCTTTCTGTCTCTTCACCGATGACTCAGGGTTATGCATGGTGGGCTCTGTTTGCTCAAGACCTGAGAAATCCTACAGGTTGCAAAGTCTTAGAATCTGTAATCTTAGTTATCCCAGTCCTCTAGGCAGCAGTATGTTAGGCGCTCCCATCCCAGTGGTGAGCGGGCTCTGGAATCTGTTGACTGAAACCTGGTCTTCAAAATGAGTCCCACTCTATTGTAACCTTTGCTCAATTTCCCACTCTTCTGCCACTGAAACCACAGTGTGTCTTGTGTCTGAACTTAGAGATTCTAACTGGCTGCAACAGAGGACTAGAAAGTATGCTAGGGTATTATATTTTTATCATAATTCTTTATCGGCTCAGACCTAATAACAAAAACATTTTGGATCATACGGTGTAGTTTACAAAGAACTTTTACCTTTATTATCCATTTACGTATGTATGTATGTATTTGTAACCGTCAGATGTAATCCTGAGATGTAAGTCACATAACTAACTTCCCATGTGAGAAAATCAAGCCTCAGAGAGCTGAAGCACTGCATTCCAGATTACCAGTGAGCGGGTGGCACAGTGACCTCGGGCCTAGGTCAGAGGTTCTTCAAACCTGTGTCTCACTAACTTTCCTTTATGTCCCCTAAGTCAACGTTGGTACTCAGAACTGCTCAGTTCCATGCTGTGGTGAAAACACCATCTGAGAAGTAATTTATCAATAGGGACAAAGAGGCAAACTACATTTTATAAAACAATCTACCAAAATGATGAGAGAATGTAACAGGAGGGACCCATTTGGTTCTTCTAGTCCCAAAACACGATGTATGCAATGAAAAAACGAAGGTTTTTAAAAGGTGCTAAACCTCGTACGGCATCATGGCCCCATACCCTTGCCCAGGCTGTCTCTTTTGCCCAGAAGGATTTTCTCCTAGTTTTCTTAGCCCAATAATAATCTCGACTCTCTAAACCTAACTCAAATACTACTTCCTCCCCAAAGCCTCTGCCCACTCCCCAGGTGGAAGCCGTCCGTTTCTCCAGTACTTTAGCACACGATTCTCCTATCCCACAGCGCAAATCCTGTGAGCGGGATGCTGGGATGGGCAAGGTGAAGATGCCTGCTTCCAGCTTGGAGCTCCCCAGGGGTGGGAATCAGGCCTCATTCTGCTTGAGAACCCCAGTGTTTAGTGTAATTCTTGACATCAGTTAAAGGTTCTTCAGATAAAACAAACAAACAAAAACCCAGAAAACAAAACAAAACAAAAACAAAACAAAAAACATACCACAAACCACTAAAATGACAGTCCAGAAGAGAGGGTGCAGCTTTCTAAGATCCCAGTGTCGTCCCATATGTGTCTTTCCTAAGCTTAAATACTAGAATTTTGGAGTGAGGAGACCAGAGCTGAACAAAATGGGTGGAAGAGTTCTTACGAATCACCAGCAGTTCCTTAAGAATCACTGAATGTTGGGGACCAGCAGATGGCATAATGGTTCCCTCGCTGGACTCCCACGGGGCTGATGGTGGTTTGAGTTCTGGACCTGGAAGTTTCAAACTCATGCCAGGCATGTGTGTATGCATGCCCCAAATCCCAAGAGAAGACTGGAAGAGAAGGGACTGCGGTGTGGTTATTACCTCCTGGGGAAGTTGACTTCTCACTTTTTGTTTCCCTCTCTCTAGCAAGCACACACTCCCTATAGCAAAATAAAAATAAAATAAAATAAAATAAAATGAATCACTGAGTTTCATTTCCCTGCCATCAAAACAAGAAGCTCCTGACAACAGTGACCCATCTGTCCTTCCAGTTTCCTTCCCACTCTGCTGAGCTTGGTTTCCATTTTCACCAGAGTTGTGATCGTTCTCCAAAGGGCAGCCTTTGGAAGCTCTGTGAACCAGCTTCTCTCTACACAGAAAAGCCAAAGTGTGGAACAGCAGGGGCGAGGGACACACTTATTCGAACTGGTTCTGGGTGCTTGCCCTCCTCTCCTTCTGGTTCTTGACCCTGAAGAGGGGAAGGGAAGACCAAGTCTCTAAGGTCTTGTGATCCTAGAGGTGTGTTCCTTCTCTGCTTAGGCTCTGAAGAACCAAAATCCGTGTTCACAAGTAGGACGTGTGAGGCCGAGGGCTTGATAAAATGTACACCTCCCCTGTTTGTTTTCCCACGGTGTGACCTTAGGGAAGTCAATGAACCCAACAGCATTTCAGCTTACTCCTCTATAAAAACGTGTCTAATGATGCTTTGCCTAACTTGGGGAGGAGTGGCGAGGCTTAATTAACCAATGTTCATTTCTCTCAGCACTTTGGATGCCCTCCGCGGGCCCAAAATTATGTTATTACTTGGAATAATAATAATAGTTTCCCCTAATAATTCTGTGTTATTATTGCATTTAAAGAACTGTATTAGAGGCCTTCTGGAACTAGTTTAATACCTATAAATGTCTCTCCCTGGCAAAACAAGGGAGCTTTGCCCGGTGATTATGGTTTGTCTTACATTTGAAAATGAGTCTATCTAAACCCTCTGCAGAGTCCTTACAACTGTGCCTGCCAACGGGGACCTCTTTTGATTTCAATTTGCTGGACCACTGAAAGCACTTTAGCACAGCGCCTTGTTTTAAGAGCCAAGGAGTGGGCAACCCCAAACAGCCCAACTTACGAATGTGAAGAGAAAGTGGAAAGACGGACAGTAAAGACAAGTAGACCTAGTACCCCCTCTGCCTCCAGCTCCCATAGCCTGAGCAAGGTGCCTGGACCACAGCCTGCTGGCCTGCTGCTTTAACTTAACATCTACTGCCTTCCTCTGCCTCTTTTGTTTTTTTGGTTTTTTTTTTTTTTTTTTTTAGAGAGAGAGTTTTGCTATAGGGGATGTGTGCTCACATGCTAAAGAGAGAGACAGAGAGACGAGAGACAGAAAGAAAGAAATTGCCTCTAGGGGGGATGGCCACACCACAATCCCTTCTCCTCCATTCTCCTCTGGGAGTTTTGGGCACACACACACACACACGCCCGGCCTGAGTTTAAAGCCTTCCAGTCTGGGGGTTGAGTTGACTATGTGGGAATCTAGTGACAGTGACATAAACATTATGCAATCTGTTGGTCCCCAGCTCCCTCGACCTCTTAAAGTAAAATCTAAACTCCTCCCTAGGGAATGCAGTGCCTTCTCACTCATCTTCAGACACCCTCTCCCTTGTACCTGCTCCTCCATCCTGACATACATATTTTCAATTTTATTTTTATCTTACAGACAGTAATTACACACATGTATGGGGTCCAGTGTGAGGTGCTGACACATGCATACATCATGAAATAAATACATCTATCACTCACAAGCTTATCCTATCTTTGTGAAGAGAACATTTAAAATCCACTCTTTTAGCAATGTTGAAATACACAATACAGTACTAGCCAGGTGGCTTGGTGCTTAAAGCAGCTGGACCCCATAAGGCTAACTGAGCCATCTGAGTCCCAGATCTGGCAGCTTCAAATACACATGGTGTGTGTGTGTGTGTGTGTGTGTGTGTGTGTGTGTGCACCCAACATCCCAACAGGAGAGAGAAGGAGGAAGGACTGTGGGACTCTTATCCCTCCTGGGGGGGGGGTGAGTTCTCACTTTCCCTTTCTCTCTCCCTCTGTCTCTCTTTGGCAAGTGCACATGCCCTTATAACAAACTAAAAGTTTAAAAAAGAGAAATCTACAATGTGTTATTTTAACCATAGACACTGTGCTACGTAGATCACCAGAACTTATTCCTCCTAATTTCACTTATTTTTTTTCTTAAAAAATTATTATTTTTTTATTCATTATTATTATTCTCTAATTTGACCAGAGAGAGACAGAGACAGAGAGAGAGGGAAAGCAAGAAAGCAAGCCACCAGGTCTGAAACTCACAGTTAGCCCTGTGGGAGCCCAGCACCTTAACTACCACGCCACCTGCTGGCCCCAATCTCAGTTATCTCTTCACCCATGCCAGGTTCGCTCACTCCCTGGTGCCGTTACACACCCTCTTCCCAGCCTGGCAAACCTTTCTACGTGGTCTCACCTTCAGTTCTCAGGCAGATGGAACCTCCTTCCCACATCTGCGTTGAAGCCTCTCGGAGGCCGCCCACCACATTCTGTCTGCCTATTTCCGGTGTGCCTGGGCATCTATGTCAGGGCACAATCCTCTGCACTGGGTCTGCACACATTAAGTAGATGCTTTGTTCAGTGAGGGACCAGCAGTAGTGTGGTGGTTAAGGCGTTGGACACTCCCACATGGCCGGTTCCCCAGTTCAAGTCCCAGACCTGGTGGCTTGCTTTCTCACTTTTCCTCCCCGCCCCCCTCTCTCTTGTCAAACTGAAAAAAAAAAAAAAAAAAAAAAGAATAAATAAAATTAAATAAATAATTCTTTAAAAATTTAAAGAAAAAATACTTGCTCAATGAACAGATTATATTTTCTTCCTTTTCCCTCTTATGTCTTTTTTTTTTTTTTTCATTGCTGGAGGGCTTGTGCATTTGCCAGGGAGAGAGGGAGTGGAGAACGTATGCTCCAGTGGAGAATGGCCATGCCACAATCCTTTCTCCACACT
>NW_006159521.1:5176429-5227128 GCF_000334495.1 Tupaia belangeri chinensis | reverse complement strand
CCAGGATTTCGGGCAAGTACACACATTCAGTGTGTTTCTCAGGCTGCCAGGTCTGGAGCTCCAACTGCAATGTCGGTCATGTGGGATTCACTTGCCATAACCACCATGCCACAGAGCTGGCCCCCACTGATTTATATCCTCTGCCCTAATGGGAGTCCTTCTCTACCCTCATCCGTGCCAACCATTGGTGGGTGAAATGCATGAAGAAGGGAGAAAAGCAAGGGGCACATTCCAGAGAGAAGAGCCAAAGGGTCCAGGAAGAAGGTAAAGGGAGAAAGGAGGACTCTTTGGGAGGTGAACATCTGACATTCAATCAGGGAATCAGTGCCAGGACCCTAATAGATTAAGCTGCTGAAAATAAAGCCACCTTTACATTTTCTTTTCTTTCAAGTTTTCTACATAAGAGATGTGGGGAGGGAAGGGAATACCTATTAGGATTTTTTACCTATATTATCACCTTTATTCCTCATGCTCATCCTGTTAGATAGCAATCAAGAGTTGCATTTAACAGAGGAAGACACAGCTCAGAGAGGTGGAGTACTTTGCTCAACGTCACACAGCCAATAGGCCCAACATGGAACCTCAATGCGTCAGAATCCTACCTTGCCTTCTCAATGAGAAGAGTAGAATGTCCACTCCACTGGCGGTCTGTCCTTCCTCTGGGGCTCTGGGGCCCTCAGAGGAGAAAGTGAGTCGTTCATCACTAAGAAAATAAAGTCACTTAGCAACCAGTTGCATGTTGAATGCTGCACTATAAAAAGTGGGATTTGTTTTTGTATCTGCATTTGAAAAAAAAAAAAAGAAAAAAAGAAAAATGATTCGAACTGATTTTCCTTGGTTTCTCTTTCCTATGACAAGGTTGGTGTCTCCAAGTCCTTCTGTGTACCTAGGCCCAGCAAGAAAGTTGTTCATTTCTTGTCACAGCAAGATTTTTCCACCACAGTGTGGGCCAGGCACACAGAACTGTGCTTATGACACAGCCAATAGGCCCAACATGGAACCTCAATGCGTCAGAATCCTACCTTGCCTTCTCAATGAGAAGAGTAGAATGTCCACTCCACTGGCGGTCTGTCCTTCCTCTGGGGCTCTGGGGCCCTCAGAGGAGAAAGTGAGTCGTTCATCACTAAGAAAATAAAGTCACTTAGCAACCAGTTGCATGTTGAATGCTGCACTATAAAAAGTGGGATTTGTTTTTGTATCTGCATTTGAAAAAAAAAAAAGAAAAAAAGAAAAATGATTCGAACTGATTTTCCTTGGTTTCTCTTTCCTATGACAAGGTTGGTGTCTCCAAGTCCTTCTGTGTACCTAGGCCCAGCAAGAAAGTTGTTCATTTCTTGTCACAGCAAGATTTTTCCACCACAGTGTGGGCCAGGCACACAGAACTGTGCTTATGGACTTCTGCAAAACCAGCACGAGCAAGGCCAATGGGCAAGCTGACAACGAACTCTACACCACCATGCACCTCCGTCATGGCGCCATGACACTAGTGAACACATGCCAGCAGTCCAGACTACTACTGACATCTAAATAACTCATCTCGTGCGTTGATTTTCTACATCTAAACTCCCCCTCCCTTGAGGTAGATTAAAAACAAAAATCTCGAGCAGAGTAAGCAACAGTCTCGTCTTTGATTTATGCTATTACTGGAACTGTAGTCCTTGAAACAAATTCCATCACCACCTTAATGAGGACGAAGATTCGGTTAACTAATAAATCCTTCAGGAGTGTGCTCTGAAGCTGCTGAACTTTTCATTAAATCCTGATGTACAAGAAGGGAAGAAAGAGTTTTAAAATAACATGATACAGACACACATCCACCGTGGAATTAGTCAAGGCCCAGAAACGTCACGTGTAGAGAACCACACTGACAGCCGGTAACAACACGTTTCTCCTGAAAATACTAGGTAACCTAGCCTTTCTCCATTCTTGGGCCTGTCTAGTTAAAGGGAAGGGGAAGAACAACAACATAAAAAAAACAACCAAAACCCTATCTGTGATTCAATCAGAAAATGCAAATGAGGTCAAGTTTCTTACAGGCTTGTGAGATTTCCCTAGAGAAATTTCCAGTGTCTAGGCCTCTGCCGGCGCGCCCTTTGGAGGCTGGGGCTTGTCTGTGGAGTGGGAGGAAGCAGCTTGGTCTCCCTTCTTTAGGGCTCGGACCTCCAGCTAGAGGGCCAGTTGAAATCCAGTGAGGGGCTCCCTAGAGCCTAGCGAATATCACCCCAGGACTGAACTCAAGCGCAGGCACTTAGGCATAAGGGGTTGCCTTGGCAAGGGTGAAGCTCAGGGTAGGTCTTCCACCCTGCTTGGGAAGAGGACCCCATGTCCAAATTAGGCAGGAGGGAGGCTCCTTGGGAAAATGCCTCCAGGGAAGAGGAATCCTGGGGGCTCCTTAGGGCTACTGCTGCAGGGACTAGGACTTCACCCCTGGGAATGCCCTCAGGCAACCTGGAAGGAAATCTCTCAACAGCTGGCCTCTCCCAAATGAAAAGATTATGTGTGAGTGTGTGTGAGTGTGTACGTGTGCATTTCACACAGCCTGGCCCTCCCCTGAGCCGGTGAACGAAGCCTTCCCTCCCTGAAGCCTTCCCTCCCTGCCGTCTTGCCATGTGAAACTAGGAGTTTGGGAAGAGTTTTTTTTTGAGGTGAGAGACGGCAAGGGAGGACGGCAAGGCAGGACTGTCGTCTCCTCTCCCCTCTCTCCCCTCCCAGCCCCCTGAGGGTAGTTCAGGGAATTTGCAGGCTTTCTCTTTGCTCAGCACAGGTCCTGGCTTGTACTTTGAAAGTTGCCTTTTTTTTTTTTTTTTTTTAAACCCTGAACTCAGTAAACACTGTCTATCAAAGCTGTAGGCCGTACTCTTAAGTTTTAAAAGACTGAACCCTGTCAGGAGCAGGTTGTCAAGGGGTTGGCAGGAGAAGGAGGGAAGAGACCAGGCCCTCCACCCTCAACTGTCAGTGTGCCTGAAGGTCTTAAAGAAAGTGGACGGACCTTCGATTCGACATTTCACACATGGGAAAGGGCTGTGGAGACCACGGCCTGCACTGTGAAAGAGGGTTTAAGATTTGAGGTTAAAAAGGTACATTCCCTTTCCTGTAAAATTTTTAAAAATTACTTTAAAGTAAAATGTTACCCTCTTGGCCTGTAGCTTTCACACTGAGAATGAAGAGAGAGGGTGGGGGTGGAGGCGGCAGGCGTACAGGTCTTACAGGAAACTTTGAGGAAAATAACACAAGTTTCCCCTAAACCATGAAAACTGCAAATCTGGAGGTCCCGAGTAGTTCTCAGTCTGTCTAGTCTCGGGTTTTCATTGCTGAATGAGCCTCCTTCCACCACAGTATCTTTCAAAATACAGGCACAGATTACGGACATTAGAACCACTCAGGTCCCCGGGGCCTAGCGTTATGGGAGCAGGGTCCACGTCTCTGGCGGGGGCACTACCCCTGGCCTTGTTGACTTGAAGAAACACGCTGGGTGCATGGGTGGTTCAACCCTGGGAAGAATGGAGAAATGGATGAGGAACGACTGTGGTGTGATCGTACCCGCGGAAGGGCTGCTCTCTTCCCACTCTCTTTCTCTGGTAAGCACACATGCCCTCTAGCAAGTAAAATAGAGATTGATTGATTGCTCCAGCTGCTTGGAAAGCCTGTCAGATGTTGACTCCCACCCCTGCTCTAAGGTTCTGGTGTGGTACCAGAATCTATAGAAGGGAGCTGGTCTGTAATCTCCACCACCACTGCATCCCACCCCAGCTCTGGCTAGTCTGTGATTCTAGATGCTCTGGAAAGGAGCACCACCAGAAACTGTGCATGCCTCACTGCCAGAGTCCACCTCACCTCTGCCAGGTGTCACTAAGTTACCTCTCCCCAGCTGCAGGGCTAGAACCTTGGCCAAGATGAGCTCCTCCCCACAGCCAGCAGGGCCAGTTGACTGCATCAGACATCCCTCTCCCACTGAGGATGCGTCGGTGCGTCTAGGCTTGCTGCTGAGTGGCTGTGCTGGGTGCTCCACCTCCAGCCAGCTCTCCCTTGGCTAGCCGCTGTCTGTCTCCTGCCTTCGGCCCGGGCTTTCACGGCTGGCTGTTGCCTCATTGGCTGTTTGGATCTAGGGCTCCTAGTCCCAGAGCTCCACACTGGGTCCACATCAGGTGCTGCCCAGCTCTTGGTGCCTGTGGTCCCGAAAGCCTTTGGCCGTTTAGCAGGTAGGGCTCATGTCAGTCCTTCTGCTTCCTCCTCTCACCATCCAGTGGCCACAGGCTTCCATGTGATTGCTAACTCACCATTGTCACCCTCTGCCCTTGAAGTAAGGGCTCCCCTCTTTGTATTCTCCAAAGGCTTGGAACACACTCCTATCATGCCACATCAGATTGTATCATTTCTCCTCCCCGCCTTGGCGGTAAGCTCTACAATGCCAAGGACGGTGTCTTACTCATTCTCACGTCTCTGTCCCTCGTAACCAGTGTGGGCCCGATGATGCTGAGTGCTGACTATTTGGCAGGCCCCCACGCCAGGGCCATGTGCCACCTTACCCTCACAACAACCCAACAGGAACCACACTTCCATTAATGCCATTTGAATAACTGAGGCCAATGAGGTTAGCTAAATTGCCCAGTCATACAGGTAGCAGGTGGTCAGTTTAGGATTGGAATCCAGGTAATCTGACTCCTAAACCCCATACCAAGAGCTCAGTCAAGGTTTGCTGATTAAACGAAGGGAACATGAATAAAGAGAGTGGCAGTGTGCACAGGGGGGCTGAAAGAAACCTAAGGCCAGTTAGTCTCAACTCCAGTTCTCTTGGGAAACCCAAGAATCAGCAGCAAAACGAAATGCGGAGATAAACAGTGTGTGGGTAGGAGTCCTGTTCTGGGAGAGATGGCCTGTCACTGTGTGTATGTGAGTCTGGGCAAGTCCCTTAGCCTCTTCATTCTCCAGTTTGTGCATCTGCAAAATGGGGACGTTAATAACAGAATACATCTCATGGTTTTCCTGTTAGGGTTAAAGGAGGACGTCCATCTCTCAGAGCAGGGCCTGGTATGTAACAAGTGCTCTTTAAACATGAGCTACTGTTATTAGTGGTAGAATCATAGCACTTGGGGATGAGAGGCTTCGAAAGCATGCATCCAACTCTTATTATCTCAAAGAGGAAATTGGTTCAGTTTCATATTTACTTCCACCAATGACATTGTTAGAATTTGATCATTTAAAAGAAGCCAGGGAATTTTTTTTTTTAGTTCAACAGCCTCGTTTTTGCAAAGGCGGAAGCTGTAGCCCAAGGAGTTAGATGACTTGCCAAGATCTCTACCTCATCAGAGTCGAGCTGGAAGTGGACTTGGTCTCCTGGCTCTGCTACAGTAGCACGGGCTTGTTGCTCAGCCCATGCCCACCTCCCTCCTGTCCTACGCTTCCCAGCTTCGGAGCAGAGAGTCCCACTGTCCGTGATTTCAATTTAGTGGAAACACTCCATGCCGAGCTCAAATTTAAGGCAAGCAAGCCCATCATATTCCAGGTTTTTCATATGACAGCTGGGTAGGATTACAGACTCACAGGGCTAGCAGGTGGCATGGTGGTTAAAGGCGCTGGACTCCCACATAACTGATCACGGTTCAAATACTGGACCTGGCAGCTTGCTTTCTCACGATTTCTCTCTCTCTCACTTCCTCCCTCTCTGGTCAAATTAAAACTAAAAAATAAATCAATAAAGTTAGATAAAATAATTCTTTTTAAAAATATTACAGACTTACACGGCAGCCAGGGATGGGTGAGAGCTACTGAGGAAGAAAGTGGAACTCTCCACGAATAGGCTGACTGGAGAGTGCACGAATCAACATTTGGGCAGCAAACTACCCAAGGGTATACACGCAGACCAGCACCCAGCAATCAACACCCATCCGCCCTGGTACCATCCAGCACTGGTGTTGTTTTAAATTCTTAGTGTGCATTCAGAAATGCTGGTGCCCAGGTCCAGCATGAACTCCAACAGAATCTCAAGGGGAGTGACCAGGGATCAGTACTTTGTTTAAAGTGTCCCCTCACCCCCAAAGTGATTCTAATGTGCATCGAGCAAGCTAGTTATTAAGACACGTGAGATGGAATGTCCTCCACTCAAACTAGCAGCACCACCTAGGAACTCGCTAGAAATCCAAATTCTACTAAGGCACCTTCTATTAATTTCTCGTATAGCACGCTGTTGTTAGTTTCGTAACACTCAGCAAGATGTGAAATTTTCCTTTCCTTCCTTTCCTTCCCTAATCTTTCTCTCTCTCTCTTTTTTCTTTTCTTTTCTTTTTTTTTTTTTTTTTTTGCCATAGGGCATGTGAGCTCACTGGAGACAGGTGTGGGAGGAGTAAGAAATCACCCCCTAGGAAGGACGGCCATGCTACAATCCCTTCTCCTCCATCCTCCTCTTGGGATTTTGGGCACGCTCACACATGTGCCTGGTGTGATTTTCAAGTCACCAGGTCTGGGACTCGAACTGTGATTTGCCATGTGGGAGTCCAGTCCTTCACCACACACCACCTGCTGGCCCTCCACTTATTCACGTAATGTCCTTGGCCTACCTCCATCCCTGACCTGAGATGGCAGGCTTCCTGAATAGAGGCCATGCCAGTTCTGTTACTCAGACTACCTCGAGCCTGGTACTGGGTGGACATGCAATAAACACCCTCCATAAACAAACGAACGAGAGACTGTTAGGTATGTACAGGCACGCAGATGTATTAGTGACTTCTTTGTTTTTTTAAGAATTCATCACAGTGGCCTATGTTAGGCAGAACACAAGCCTATGTAATACATGCTTTATTTCCCCAGAAATAAGAAAGTTTAATCAACATAGTAGTGACTCACATTTTTTTGTAAAGACAACTATCAGAAAAAGAAAAGGATTCATCCCCCCCCCCAAAAAAAACCCAAGAGAAATGTAATATCAGAAACTATGAAGCAAAAAAAAAATTAATACAACAATTATGGCTAGAAGAGTGACTTTGCCTAAAACACTTGCTTCTTTAGATTGCATTTTTAGATCAAGTCTGCGAACACTTATTTATTTATTTATTTTTTGGAGAGGTTTTTGCTATAGGGTGCATGCGCTCACCAGAAAAACAGAGACAGAGAGACAGAAAGCAAGAAATCACCCCACCCCAGGGGAAATGGCCACGTTGCAATCCCTTCTCCTCCATTCTCCTCTCGGTATCTTGGGCATGCACGCACATACGCCTGGTGTGAGTTTAAGCCACTGGGTCCGGGACTAGAACCGCGGTCAACTACATGGGAGTTCAGTGACATAGCTATTACGCTAACTGCTGGTGCCCTGTGAATACTTATTAAATGCAGCATGGGGGTGGCCAGCATATTAATGAGCCCTTTGTGAGAAATGATGGTGTTTAAGTCATGGTTCATGGCCTGAGTTTGCTGGAAAACCAGAGCATACTGATGTGGAATTCTAAGAAGGATAACATAAGCCAACAGGCAGTAAGACGCCATTTTTGAGACACAATCTGTAGGATGCTGGTCAGATCAGCTATCCTAGTTTAGGTTCAGAGGAAATCCAAGAAAGAGATCCACAGAGGGAGGTGCTTAACAGGCTGGAACAATCAGAGATTTCTGTAGGAAAAGGAGAGGTCTGAGACTGAAGAGCATTTGTGACTCAACTTCTGGAAGGGAATGGAGTCAACATTTCCCCCTAGCCCTTGTGTGGGGAACAGACCTAATCTATGAAGTCAAGACAAACTTTGTTCCTGGGTGGGATTTGGAGATTTAAGTGGGGAGACACAATTGTCTTTGGGAGCTATAAATACAGTTTTGCTGACAGAAGCCAACTGGCTCTTCTCATAGACATCTTCTTTGTAAAAGGCATCCTGATGTGCCAACAACCAGGATGTTACAATCAGTGATAAAAATCCATGCCTTGAAACTGTGTGTGCTAGTGGCCACATGCTGTAGTGATTAAAGCAGGTTGGCTGGACTCAAAGATCAGCTTCTGCCATTCAATAGCTGTGTGACTTTGGACCAATCGCATAACCTCCCTTGCCTCAGACTAATAATAATACCTCGGGCTGGTCGGTGGTGTGGTGGTTAAGGTGGCTGGACTCCCACATGGCTGACCATGGTTCGTCTTGGACCTGGCAGCTTGCTTTCTCACTTTCCTTCTCTCTCACTGCTCATTGTCTCTCTCTGGTCAATTTAAACAAACAAACAAACAATAAATAAATAAATAAACTATGGACAATAAATACAATTAAATAAAATAGTTCTTTTAAAAAAATAATACCTCACTCTTACTTTTGTGGCTGTGAAGAGTAAGTGAGTTAAGTTTCATGAGAAATGCTGCGATAGGGCTATCAGTCATCATTTAGAAACCAAATTTAACCTCACACCTATGCAATCTATTTGCTCATCCAAAATATCACCTAAAATGAATTGCATCTCTGCTAAGGGACAGGATAGCAACTAGCTTAGGACGGAAAAACCGGATCCCCATCGAAAGGTCACAGTAGTGACTTCAGAGGTGGAATACAAAACATCATAAATAAAGACAATCCAAACGGGATAAAGTGAGACTGAGTCGCCAGGGTCTTCTGAAGTTGCTTAGCATTGATACTTGGGACTTAGCTCAGGCGAGCAGAACACTGTTTTTAGGAGAAAGGGATTATATTTTGAATCAGTTGACGTGCTTCCTGTGCCAAATAAACCTTCTAGCTTTTGTGCTACCATCACCAAGCCAAATAGAAGCTAGCAGGGTGGGGATGATTTGCCACAATCATCACTGTTTCGAAACCATACTTCAAAGCACATGATCAGTACCTCTCAATCCATACCACACATACACAAAGAAGAAATTAGTCCAATTATCCTGTAGGAAAGTCACGCTTGATAGGCAGAGCAAAAAATAAAAAAAATTGACGTAGCTATTCTGTGGAAGTCACTGTGACATTAATAAGTGTGTTCACTATTCATTAGAGACTGGAATGTGATCTATGGCAAAGCTATATAAGAGTCTCATTCAGGAGGCTGGTCTGAATCACTGAAGTTCCATTGGGGGTTTGATTCAAGGTGGCCTCATTTATAAGTCCCAAGGCCAACGACTGGAAGTGCTATAATGAGACCCTAGCATAATCCAGTCAGTACTGAGTAGGCCTCTTTCCCCATCTGACATCTGCGGCCTCCATGTGACGTGCTACTGATTTACCCTGGAACAAAGCATGGGGAGAGACAGACAAGGTGGGCTGCACCCAGCAACTTCACTCTTCCAGAATTTCCTTATCTGTATAAATATGGCAACTGGATCAGCTGATTTCAAGAACTGTTTCCAACCTAAAATTTAAATGTAAGGTTATCTTTGTTAGGTGTAATTTAGATGTACTTTTCTGGTTCTTAGAACGAACATCAGGTGTGTTTTAAAAATGCTGGTGCCCAGGCCCAACACAGACTCTAACAGTCTTTTAAGGGGTGGGACCAGGGATCAATATTTTGTTTAAAGTGTCCCACTCCCTGCAGTGATTCTAAAGTACACTGAGCTAATCATAAAGACAAATGACATGTCCTCTACCCAAACTACCAGCATCACCTGAGAACTCCTTTTTGAAAAGTATCTCCTCCTCTCCCCAGCAGAGGTCCTAAAATGTTACCACTATAAACATATTCCTTTGGGCTTCAAAGGCTTTTAAATTCTTAAGAGTCTTCTATTCAAATTCAGATAGCTCTTTATTTTTTTGGAGAGGTTTTTGCTATAGGGCCCATGCAATCACCAGAAAGACAGAGAGAGACAGAGAGATAGAAAGCGAGAAATTACCCCCCAGGGGCATGGCCATGCCGCAATCCCTCCTCCTCCATCCTCCTCTCAGGATGTTGAGCACACATGCACATGTACCGGCTTGAGTTTAAGCCACCAGGTTCGGGACTCGAACTGAGGTCAGGTACATGGGAGTCCAGAGACATAGCCATTATGCTAACTGCTGTTCCCTAATTCAGGTACGTTTTGAAAACAATGGAAGCTGCCATGGGTTCTCACCTTGTAGGCAGGTCCAACTGGTCAGATTATTTCTCGAACATGATGCAGGGACCAGCCCTATGGATGGCACATTCGATGGGATGGGGGGTGAACCCCATCTACATGTGAGTGAGGTCTACGACTCATTCCTCCCCACAAATCCCATCCTAGTACAGGTACTGGGCACATGTTTGATACATTAAAATGTTTTTATAGAAGGAAGGAAAGGAAAAGGAAAAGGAAAAAAAAAAGAAAAAGAAAAAGAAAAAGAAAAAGAAAAAGAAGAAGAAGAAGAAGAAAGAAAAAGAAAGAGAAAAAGAAAAAGAAAAAGAAAAAGAAAGAGAAAAAGAAAAAGAAAAAGGAGAGTCGACCAACCAGTGGCATGATGGTTAGGGTGGCTGGATCCCACATGTCTGACTACGTGGTTCTACGTGGTTCCAGTCCTAGACTCAGTGTTGTGAAAATCACCCCAGGCACGTGTGCATGTGTGCCCAAAATTCCGAGTGGGGAATGGAGGAGAAGGAGCTGTGACATTTTCCCCCGACACACACACTGTGAGGGGGGTGCTTTCTCTCTCTCTCTCTCTCTCTGTGTCTCTCTCCACTGAGTGTAACCATCCTACAGCAAAGTTAAAAAAGAAGAGGGAGGAACGATTAGTAGATGAATAAATAAAAATCTACTCTTGAGTGTATTTCCCACATCTGACTTGGTTACTATGTACCCATAGACACCATTTGAGCTTTGGTCTCAGGTCCCACAGGGGGCCACTTCCGGCCTGGCTGCTGACTTCCCTTAGCTGTGAGGGGGCACTGGACTGTCCCGAGGCCTGTGCAGTGACAGGCAGCCCAGGCTGCAGGGATGCCAAGTCCTGCACCAGTTCTAGGTGCTACTCTTTTTTTAAGCACTTGATTTAAATGAAGAAAGAAATTGGCTTATATTTTTAGCAGCTCCTGCTACTAAAACTCATTTGACAAAAGTGCCAAAGGGACAGTTAAGTCTGAGTATGATTTTTTTTTTCCCATGGAGGAGGAGGAGGGTATAATTTATCTGAAAATGACTGGTACTTTTCTGGCCTGGGGACATTATTCTACCTGCTCTCTCTCGCTTCTTCTATTTTTTTCATTTTAAAGACATACTCGTTCTCTCCCTTTTTGTTCCCATCAAATTTCAAACTTAAGATATTTATTGTCTTTAGTTTTAGTTGTCAAACTCTAACACGACCACAGAAAGGAAAAAGTGTGCAATCTCTGTTCAGAAACGCTATGATACTCAATTACATTTTGGAATTAGAGTTATCTAATTGGTAGACCAAAGCCCCCCCATGATGCAAGTACAACTTCAAGGGCTTTGTAGAACTATAATATCAAGCCCAATCAGAAAGCAATGCTAACACTGTATCTACATGTATTGTTCACCAGGATTCAAGGACATGATTATAGAATGTCCTAAATCTCCTCTTCCCCCATTCTTTTTTTAAAGAGATTTTTGCTGTAGGGTGCTTGTACTCACCAGAGGGAGACAGAGAGACAGAAAGGAAGGAATCACCCTTCCCCCTCAGGGTGGATGGCCAAAGCACAATCTCTCCTTCTCCATTCTCCTCTTGGGATTTTGGGCATGCATGCACATGCACCCGGCATGAGATTAAGCCACCAGGTCCGGGACTTGAACCATGATCGATTATGTGGGAGTCCAGCAACGTAAGCATTACACCATCTATTGTTCCCATTTCAAAAGGTTTTTATTACTGGTTTGCCTTAATGCCAATTTGAGATCCCCTTCAGTCCAACTAGATTTTTTTTTTTTAATTGCCAGAGAACACTTGTACTTGCCAAAGAGAGAGAGAGAAGGATGAAGAGAAGGAGGAGAAAGTAACACCCCATGCGGTGTTATAATGCCACAATCTGTTCTCCTCCCTTTAGCTATCCTGTCAAGAGGGGGATGTCTGGTGTACTTTGGAAGCCACCAGGTTAAGGATTCTAATCAATGCTCCCATGTGGAATCCAGCTCTCTTAACCACTAAGTTTTGGGCTGCCCGGAGATTGACTGTCGGGCTTTGAAGAAGTGAAGGCATTGATCTGTCAGAAGGCCCTGCAAAGATGATGCACATTACTCACAAAAACGACATACTAACCCCATGCTATCTTAACACAAAAGACTGCAGACAATGAGCCACATGGAAATGGGGTCTTGGAAGAATGGGAATTTTCAAAGTCATAGGGTAGGAAAGGAACTGTCTAGTGTATAAGGAAAAATGGAATTGGGGTCAGATGGCGGGACAGTGGCGGACTGTGATAGTTTTACAAGGCGAAGCACATGGGAGATTTCCTGGCTGGCATCAGGAGACCTCCCAGAGTATGCAGGTATGCTAGCTCATGGTCCTGCTGGTTGAAGGCTGGGAGGTACATCATGGTATGGAGGCCTTGTTAGGGCTGCTTCACTTCTGTCTTCTCTCTCCCTCACTCACAGAAGAACCAAATAGAAAGTGGAATTAAGGTCTGAGTTTATTTTCATGTCCCCCAATTTTGGGATGTGTGCATAGTTTTACATAACACACACTTTCCTGAACTTTTTAAAGACTCCCCATATATAAATTCCAAAGGGAATTCATGTGTCAATTTGGAAGCTTTCCCTTCACAAGGCAAAGGTACGAGGGTGTTTATGTTCCTAGGGGATCCTCTAAACAAGTTAGCTTAACTATAAAGGCCAGGTTTCCCTGGGAAATCACGTTTGGAAAACCAGTGCTGGCGGTTGACCTGAGGTTCCATTCTCCTGCGACAGTGATGCGAAGGATGGGGAGCGGGTCGTGTAAGCACGGTCTACACTGTCCCTGGGACAAGCCAGTTTCATTGTGAGTATTTCCTTCCCAGGAGCCACAGGCTTACTGCTTCTACTCAGCATGCTTGAGGCCTCCTTCACAGCAGTCAGTATCCTCAGAGCAGTCAGTAAACTTCCAAAGCCACTCTTGGGCATGTTTGTGAACAGCCAGCTACAGTCTTTCATCTGTGTCTATACTGCCGGTACGGAGGCTGGCATGTACTAGGTGCTCAGTTTACACCGGATGAAGGAAGACAGTGTGTCCTTGTCAGAGCAGAGCCAGTCCCCACTATGTTGGGCACTTCCTTGTAGGCCACCAAGGTGAAGAATGGGCAACGTCAGGAGTGCTGGGGTAAGGGCCGCCTCGGCAGGCACGTCCTGAAGGAGATGGGAAGAGAGCAGAGCCTAGGCCCCAGAGGAATGTGCACGGTGCGAGGGGTGGGGAGCACTACCGTGGGGAGTCAGGCCCAGAGAGGAGTGCCTTGGCCTTCCCTATCAGCCTTGACTCCGACCTCAGCGGAGAGGGCAGGCAGAGAGGCAGCAGGTGAGGAAGGTGGTTCTGCCAACCTAGTGATCAGTTTCAGGCAAAAGAAGCCTTGGGCTGGGGCCTGAAGGGTATCGAGAGCCTCCCAGGAGGGAAGAGAGTCTATGAGGAGGGCAGGAAGGGGAGTGCTTGGTGCAGTGTGGAGTCTACGGTGCTTCCGTATCTCTAGACAGCCAGTGACTGAAGAGCACCATATAGTGACTGGGTATATCCTCTCTTCACTCCCGCCCACTGGCACAGATTCACAGGCTGGGGGACCCTCTAAGAGCAAGATTCCAGGAGGTGTGGGACACAAACCACTCAGGATAGGTTGGTTGGTTTGTTTTTTGAGAGGTTTTTGTATAGGGTGTATGCGCTTGCCAGAAAGACAGAGAGAGACAGAGAGACAGAAAGCGAGAAATCACCCCCCAGGGGGGATGGCCATGCTGCAATCCCTTCTTCTCCATTCTCCTCTCGGGATCTTGGGCACGCATGCACACATGTCTGACATAAGTTTAAGTCACCAGGTCCGGGACTTGAACTATGGTAAACTACATGGGAGTCCAGCAACATAGCCATTAAGCCATCTGCTGGTCCCAGGATATGTTGTCATAAGCTTAGACAGAGAGGAATAAAAGCCAACTGTAGGGTAATGGCTTCTCTAAGGACCAAAACTTTGCATTTCCCTTCCCCTCTCCCTCCTGATTCTCATGGACTGACTCCCTCTCCTGTGCAGACACAGGCTTGCCCCAGTCATTCCTTGTCTCTCTCAAACCCGCATAAAGGTGTGGAATTCATTTGCATTCATTATGGTCTCAGGGCAACTCATTTACTTTCATCTTGCAATATCCAAAGAATTACTCATTTACTTAGATCATTTAAGGATTTCCAGGAGTTCTACAAAGAAGACATTAGGCATTCTCCTCCTCACAAGACTTCCAGAAGAATCATAGGCCTCAGAGAAGGGAGGCTGTGCCCTGGAGACAGGAGAAAGCCAGTCGGAGTATTTGGTAAGAACCCAGCAGGGAGAAGAGGTCTTTTCTTCTTTTTGGTCTGACCTGGTTCAGACTCTTGCTCCCTTGGATTATTGCCAGTCTGGAGACAGGAGACGCCTCGGGGAGTTTCAGAGCAGGAAGTCTTGATGTCCTCCAGCATTTCTTTATACCTTAGGGCTAATGGACTTGTGGGTCACTGCCCCCTGGGGGACTGGCTTGTTAAACTCTGTATCTCACTCGAGTGGAAGATGCTGTCCTCTTACTGCTTTAGTGATCAGGAGGCAGTGGGGGTGGCCGAGGGCATTTTCTGAGCCCCCCCTTCTCATGGGCCTAACTGCCCCAAGACAGTAGCCTGGTCATGTCTCCAGCTTGAGTCCTCGTTGCATAGGAACCCTGCTAGAGCTGGGAGAAACATCCGGAGACCTCCAACTGTGACCCGCTACAGAGTCATCCTTTCTCTAAACGGTCCAAGCTTGCCAGGACAGCACACGGAAAGAGCGCATCAGTTCTTCCAGGAGCCGTTGTCATCTTATGAAGTAATCCATTGGAAATGCCGGGCCCAGACATTTGTGATTCCTACCAGGGGATGGGAGAAATCTCACAGAGCACTAGAAGAAGACTCCTGAAGGCAAGGTCAGTGCTGGGGGAGAATGCTTGCTTCTGTTGGTTCACTAATTCACTCATCCGTTATTCATTCACAAAACACATGGCATAAGAACATTTCAGTCAACAATAGACACCATCAATGAAGGCGATCCTATAAAATTATAAGAGGCTATACCACAAAATCCATGTGTTCGGTAGGCTACGGCATCTACGTTTGTGCAAGTCTACTCTGTAATAGCTGCACAACTGAAGAGCCTAATGACACAGTTCTCAAAATGCATCCCTGCTAAGTGACACATGATTATATTGGGTTGTCGGGAAGGTCATGACACATTTTTGTACAGAAAAACATACAGAAATGCGTCATGACTTTCCCAACCAGCATTCACAACATTGTGAGACAACTAACACACTGCTTTCATAGTAGTTGATAGCAGGCCTTACTCAAGGTTGGGAGCAGGCCTCACTCATTGTAGCACTGTGCCTGGCACACAATGAAAGCACAACAAATAGTTTTTGAATAAAAGAATAAACAAGCAAATGAGTGAAAAAATAAACGTAAAGATGGCTCACTGAGTTCATGACTTTGTATGTGTGAGAAGTCATCCAAAATTCACTGCATCTGTCTTTGCAGAAAATATCTATCCCTATCAATACCATCATATAGTTGTAAAATGCCATTTCTATCTTTATTATTAAAATTAAATAACTCTTGGGACCAGCAGTTGGTGTAATGGCTGTGGTGCTGGCACCTCATGTAGTTGACAGTTCAAGTCCTGGACCTAGTGGCTTAAACTCATGCAGGGTGCGTGTGCATGCGTGCTCAAGATCCTGAGAGGAGAATGGAGGAGAAGGGATTGTGGCATGGCCATCTCCCCTGGGAGGTGATTTCTTACTTTCTGTCTCTCTCTTTGTCTTTTTGGTGAGCGTACACACCCTATAGCAAAAAAATTAAAAAAAAATTTTAAAAAAGCCTCTCCAAAAAAAAAAAAATACCTTTCTAGAATCATAAATGTAGCATGTGTTTACACTAAAACAGAAGGAATAATTTGGAAAACATAGATCATTATAAGGATAAAACCAACATGTCCACAACCCCACAAACTCTCATTAACCTTTTGGAGAATTCCCTTCTAGTCTTTTTTCTATATATACAGATTTACAGAATTGGAATCGTGCTGTGCATGCAGTTTTAGATCTTGATTTTTTTCCATTTAACATTATATCATGAGCATTTTACCAGATCATTAAATATTCTTTGAAAATGTTATACTTAATGGCTGCATAAGATTATATTATAGCTCTTCAATTCTTAACTAATGCAGATTTATCGTCCTTAATAACTCCCCAAATCACTGCACTATCAAAATTGTTCCCAGGCTTCTGTAACCGTCTTGGTGGCTGATGCAGACTGAAAACCTTTACAAAACAACAAATTCTTCCAGGCCAGTTAAGATGTTGCAAGTGGGGCTGGATCTCATCTTCAGCTTTTCTCTCCTCAGAGCTCCTAATTCATACACGCATACTAATGCCTTTGGAATGTTTATTCTCTTCAAGTTGGGAGCTCCAGGGTACACAAGAAAACAAGCAGAAACGGTAATGAGAAACACATGGCAAGTGTCTAGCTGATTCACGAAACACTCCAGTTTTACTTGGGCATGAGGGACCCCACCTCCGTTACCAGGAACGGAAACAATTCAGTTCTCGACAGCACAGCGATTTTGATACAAATATGTGTGTGATTGTGTGTATGATTCTATGAAGAGGGAAACAATATCCAAAGTAGATATACCGTCATGCATTTGGACAGTCTGTGAGGAGCCTGGGAATATCTTGTGAGGCGATGATGAAAGAACAAGTGATGAGGGAGCTTTACCGGAATGGGAAACATTAACTAAGTTGTATCTTGGGCTCCATTCTAAGGAACAAGTAGCTTCTAAACATTGCAAAATGTTCTTTCACTCTCTGGGTTCCATCCCATCCCACTGAGTCTTCTTTGCCTTGAATTAAAGCATTGGATCAGGTATATGTGAACCTCTAATTGAGGTGGGGTGGTGACATGGAGAACTCACTTCAGCACAACCAAGACAGAGGCTGGATGGTCTATGTGGCAGGGCAGAACCGGTTAGTCACACCTGTGTCCACTGGCTTATTTTCTTCTGACACCTGAGCTTGGGAGTTGTTATTACCTCCTAACACACCTTTCCTTGAACACTGTTTCTGGAATGCTAGCTAACTGGCCAGTTCAATGGAAAAATCTTCCCAGGGCACAGGGTAGGGGTCAGTTCTTGTTTACTAGAGCTGAGCCTTCTAAAAGTCCACAATAACCTTTTTGTGATAACACTGAAATACAAAACTCCAGATCCATGCATTTGTCCCCATCTCACCTGAATTTTTTAGGATGAAAGGGAGAGATATCCAAAACCACAAGAGAAATCTTTCTCAAATACTTGTCATCATGCCATTTTATGATTCCTAAGTCACTCTGGCAACTTACTAGAATGCACCTGAAGTTTCAGTGACTGGACGAATGAGAGGTTGCAACCGACTGTGAAGACGCCATAGGAAATGTTTGTGGCTGATTAATACTTGAAAAAACAAGCTAGTAAGGTTCAAGGTTGTCCGTGGAAAACATCACTCTCAGATATGCCTCGTGAAATGGAAAAAGGGTGACCTTGAGGCTAACACGGTAAGGGGATATACAAATCCCACAACCTGGCCTTCTGGGAGGTATTAGAACTATCACTCTTGATATGACACTGACAGTCACACAAATGCCTGTAAACTGCTGTGAACACTATTCTCTTCTAGCAACAAGATCATTATGTGTTATTGCAGAGACAGTTTGTTATGGTCCAACATCCTCTTCTTCCATAGGAATGAAGACTAGCCAGGGCCACAATCACCCAGAATAAAGCCTCCAGCCTCCCTTGCAGCTCCATGTGACCATGTGACTAAGTCCTAGCCAATGGGATGGAACCATGAGTGAAACATGCAATTTCCAAGTGAGGCCCTACAAATAGGATGAAAATCTATTCCCCCTCCCTCCCTAATCCTTTTTCTCCTCTGGTTTGCAGGGACTTTCTTGGTTTTAGCATTTAAAGTCCCATGTCCTGGGAAATCCCCTGGTTCTGGGCCAAAATGGGTTGCTGGCCACCTCTCACTTCACCCTGTTTCCTGGAATAGGGACAAGGTAAGAACCATCTCGAACATGCAGATGAAAGGCAAACTCCAGCAATGACAACAGGATCCCAGGAAGGTGTCAACCTCATGGAGGTAACCGTTGACCAGCTCAGACTTGGATGTGAAAGACAAATCAACTCCTATCTTGTTGAAGCTACTTGTTTCTGAGCACTCTGAGATACCTAAACCCTAACTAATGCTTCTAATTTACCTATTTCTTGGATAAAAGAAAATGGGGTGGGCTGGGGTAGATTCACCAAAATTTGAGTGTATCTGAGGAAAGTGTCATGCCTGAATCATCTGCCACATTTTATTGAGGAAAAAACTGTTAAACAACTTCTGTAGGACTAAATCCTTTTTATCTCCTCCCCCTTACTCTACTTGCATTCTGTCTCCCACAATTCAATCTTCGGTTCCGTCCTGACTTCGTCTTCTTGCTATCTCTTGACAGCATCCTGCTGGTTCCTTCCTTTCTATGTCTCTGCTCGTTTGGTATTCACCAGTTCAAGGTCTCTTCTAGCTTCTCTCCAGCTAGCCAGTCCCACCAAGTCCCATCTCCTTTACCACTGGTGGCTACTGTGACTTTGTTTTTTCTTCTGCCACACTCCTATGTACTTAACTTAGTCTTAGACTTTCCTGTACAGCCTGCCATGTTTTAAGTCCTGTATCTCTGGGAAGCTTCTCAGATCCAAGGAGGCAGAGTGATTGAGAGTTAGGAGGAATTAGAAAGCTTGGATTCCAGTCTGAGTTCCAACACTTGCTGCTTAGGTGGTAAGGAGCACCAGTTTTCTCATTTATAAAGAGACAGTGATAGGGACCAGCAGTTAGCTATGTCGCCAGACTCTCATGTAGTCAACCGCGGTTTGAGTACGCTATGCGGTGGCTTAAACTCACACTGGGTGCATGTGCATTCGTGCCCAAGATCCTGAGAGGAGAATGGAGGAGAAGGGATTGTGGTGTGGCCATCACCCTGGGGGGTGATTTCTCGCTTTCTGTCTCTCTGTCTCTCTCTCTGTCTCTCTGGCAAGTGCACGGGCCCTATGAAAAAAACCTCTCCAAAAAAAAAAAAGAGACAGTGATGGCAATATTTTCCTAGCCTACTGCACTGCGTTGTGGTGAGAATTAGAGACCATGAGAGTAGGTTACCCACCAGCAAACACCATCGTGCTGTTACTGTGGTCAAGACGCTGTCCTTTCTCTACTTCTCCAGCACACAGCCCTAGCATGCCTGCCAGGGACGCAGTGCCGGGACACAGTGAACTCCATGAATCTTTATAGAATGGGAGGAGGGAGAAAGATAAAAATAACAATCTCTCAAGTATTACAAAATTGCCAAGAATACAGCTCTGCCTGGGTATCTCCTTCAAACTCAAAAAAAGGCATGAAACAATGGGCATATGTCAAACTTAGATCTCAGACTCAAGTTTTTATTTATGAGTAGTTGGAACAGCTTGATTACTAATTAATTCATGGTAATAAAATATAAGTCAGTAACTCTGGAGAGCCAAGGGTGGTTCCTATGAGCAGTGGCGCCACCGCCTCAGCCTCAACTCTAGAGTGTGTGTGTACCTTGATATGAACACCTGTACAACTCCGAAAGGTTCCAGGTACACTTTTATGTCACGAAATGAATGGCTGCTACTGAGCAAGCTGCAGACAGTTGCTATTTTCAGATGCTCTGTAGTTTAGCAGATTACCAAGGTGATGACATTAAGCTTAAGACTGCCTATTAACGGAATGATAAATGTGAGTACTTCAGTGGATCCACTTAAGCAAACACCAACTGACAGACAAAAATCACTGTTGGCATAGTGGCTAAGGTGCTGGGCTCCAACATGGCCAACCATGGTTCAATTCCCAGGCCTGATGGCTTCAAAATCAGGCTGGGTGTGTGTGCATGCATGTCCAAAATCCCAAGAAGAGAATGAAGGAGAAGGGACTGTGGCCTGACCATCCCCCCTTTCCCTCTCTCTGGCGAGTGCACATGTTCTATGGAAAAACAAAAACAAAAACAAAACCCCCCCCCCCCCACAAACAAACCTTAAAATAAAATCACCTTTGATACAAATATGTGTGTGATTGTGTGTATGATTCTATGAAGAGGGAAACAATATCCAAAGTAGATATACCGTCATGCATTTGGACAGTCTGTGAGGAGCCTGGGAATATCTTGTGAGGCGATGATGAAAGAACAAGTGATGAGGGAGCTTTACCGGAATGGGAAACATTAACTAAGTTGTATCTTGGGCTCCATTCTAAGGAACAAGTAGCTTCTAAACATTGCAAAATGTTCTTTCACTCTCTGGGTTCCATCCCATCCCACTGAGTCTTCTTTGCCTTGAATTAAAGCATTGGATCAGGTATATGTGAACCTCTAATTGAGGTGGGGTGGTGACATGGAGAACTCACTTCAGCACAACCAAGACAGAGGCTGGATGGTCTATGTGGCAGGGCAGAACCGGTTAGTCACACCTGTGTCCACTGGCTTATTTTCTTCTGACACCTGAGCTTGGGAGTTGTTATTACCTCCTAACACACCTTTCCCTGAACACTGTTTCTGGAATGCTAGCTAACTGGCCAGTTCAATGGAAAAATCTTCCCAGGGCACAGGGTAGGGGTCAGTTCTTGTTTACTAGAGCTGAGCCTTCTAAAAGTCCACAATAACCTTTTTGTGATAACACTGAAATACAAAACTCCAGATCCATGCATTTGTCCCCATCTCACCTGAATTTTTTAGGATGAAAGGGAGAGATATCCAAAACCACAAGAGAAATCTTTCTCAAATACTTGTCATCATGCCATTTTATGATTCCTAAGTCACTCTGGCAACTTACTAGAATGCACCTGAAGTTTCAGTGACTGGACGAATGAGAGGTTGCAACCGACTGTGAAGACGCCATAGGAAATGTTTGTGGCTGATTAATACTTGAAAAAACAAGCTAGTAAGGTTCAAGGTTGTCCGTGGAAAACATCACTCTCAGATATGCCTCGTGAAATGGAAAAAGGGTGACCTTGAGGCTAACACGGTAAGGGGATATACAAATCCCACAACCTGGCCTTCTGGGAGGTATTAGAACTATCACTCTTGATATGACACTGACAGTCACACAAATGCCTGTAAACTGCTGTGAACACTATTCTCTTCTAGCAACAAGATCATTATGTGTTATTGCAGAGACAGTTTGTTATGGTCCAACATCCTCTTCTTCCATAGGAATGAAGACTAGCCAGGGCCACAGTCACCCAGAATAAAGCCTCCAGCCTCCCTTGCAGCTCCATGTGACCATGTGACTAAGTCCTAGCCAATGGGATGGAACCATGAGTGAAACATGCAATTTCCAAGTGAGGCCCTACAAATAGGATGAAAATCTATTCCCCCTCCCTCCCTAATCCTTTTTCTCCTCTGGTTTGCAGGGACTTTCTTGGTTTTAGCATTTAAAGTCCCATGTCCTGGGAAATCCCCTGGTTCTGGGCCAAAATGGGTTGCTGGCCACCTCTCACTTCACCCTGTTTCCTGGAATAGGGACAAGGCAAGAACCATCTCGAACATGCAGATGAAAGGCAAACTCCAGCAATGACAACAGGATCCCAGGAAGGTGTCAACCTCATGGAGGTAACCGTTGACCAGCTCAGACTTGGATGTGAAAGACAAATCAACTCCTATCTTGTTGAAGCTACTTGTTTCTGAGCACTCTGAGATACCTAAACCCTAACTAATGCTTCTAATTTACCTATTTCTTGGATAAAAGAAAATGGGGTGGGCTGGGGTAGATTCACCAAAATTTGAGTGTATCTGAGGAAAGTGTCATGCCTGAATCATCTGCCACATTTTATTGAGGAAAAAACTGTTAAACAACTTCTGTAGGACTAAATCCTTTTTATCTCCTCCCCCTTACTCTACTTGCATTCTGTCTCCCACAATTCAATCTTCGGTTCCGTCCTGACTTCGTCTTCTTGCTATCTCTTGACAGCATCCTGCTGGTTCCTTCCTTTCTATGTCTCTGCTCGTTTGGTATTCACCAGTTCAAGGTCTCTTCTAGCTTCTCTCCAGCTAGCCAGTCCCACCAAGTCCCATCTCCTTTACCACTGGTGGCTACTGTGACTTTGTTTTTTCTTCTGCCACACTCCTATGTACTTAACTTAGTCTTAGACTTTCCTGTACAGCCTGCCATGTTTTAAGTCCTGTATCTCTGGGAAGCTTCTCAGATCCAAGGAGGCAGAGTGATTGAGAGTTAGGAGGAATTAGAAAGCTTGGATTCCAGTCTGAGTTCCAACACTTGCTGCTTAGGTGGTAAGGAGCACCAGTTTTCTCATTTATAAAGAGACAGTGATAGGCACCAGCAGTTAGCTATGTCGCCAGACTCTCATGTAGTCAACCGCGGTTCGAGTACCGGAGCCGGTGGCTTAAACTCACACCGGGTGCATGTGCATTCGTGCCCAAGATCCTGAGAGGAGAAGGGATTGTGGTGTGGCCATCACCCTGGGGGGTGATTTCTCGCTTTCTGTCTCTCTGTCTCTCTGTCTCTCTGGCGAGTGCACGGGCCCTATGAAAAAAACCTCTCCAAAAAAAAAAAAGAGACAGTGATGGCAATATTTTCCTAGCCTACTGCACTGCGTTGTGGTGAGAATTAGAGACCATGAGAGTAGGTTACCCACCAGCAAACACCATCGTGCTGTTACTGTGGTCAAGACGCTGTCCTTTCTCTACTTCTCCAGCACACAGCCCTAGCATGCCTGCCAGGGACGCAGTGCCGGGACACAGTGAACTCCATGAATCTTTATAGAATGGGAGGAGGGAGAAAGATAAAAATAACAATCTCTCAAGTATTACAAAATTGCCAAGAATACAGCTCTGCCTGGGTATCTCCTTCAAACTCAAAAAAAGGCATGAAACAATGGGCATATGTCAAACTTAGATCTCAGACTCAAGTTTTTATTTATGAGTAGTTGGAACAGCTTGATTACTAATTAATTCATGGTAATAAAATATAAGTCAGTAACTCTGGAGAGCCAAGGGTGGTTCCTATGAGCAGTGGCGCCACCGCCTCAGCCTCAACTCTAGAGTGTGTGTGTACCTTGATATGAACACCTGTACAACTCCGAAAGGTTCCAGGTACACTTTTATGTCACGAAATGAATGGCTGCTACTGAGCAAGCTGCAGACAGTTGCTATTTTCAGATGCTCTGTAGTTTAGCAGATTACCAAGGTGATGACATTAAGCTTAAGACTGCCTATTAACGGAATGATAAATGTGAGTACTTCAGTGGATCCACTTAAGCAAACACCAACTGACAGACAAAAATCACTGTTGGCATAGTGGCTAAGGTGCTGGGCTCCAACATGGCCAACCATGGTTCAATTCCCAGGCCTGATGGCTTCAAAATCAGGCTGGTTGTGTGTGTGCGTGCATGTCCAAAATCCCAAGAAGAGAATGAAGGAGAAGGGACTGTGGCCTGACCATCCCCCCTTTCCCTCTCTCTGGCGAGTGCACATGTTCTATGGAAAAACAAAAACAAAAACAAAACAACCCCCCCCCCACAAACAAACCTTAAAATAAAATCACCAAGAAGCCCATGGGGGAAGAGCAGAGGTGTCAACTCACCAGACAATGGACCTGACCCCATCTACATTGGGCTCCTGCATATCTGTTAACAGGAAGCCATTGTGTTCACACCAAAAAGTGGCAGAGCTTCTCAGACACAGCTACGCCTTGACAACGTTATGAGCTAGGCCCGATGCCTCAAGGTCCTTTCTCTCGTTACCCCTTTTCCTCTCTCACTCCGCAATGGTGTATTTTCCCTCAGAATCCTCATCCTTACAGGACTTCCTCTCCCCAAAAGGCCTAGCCCTGTTCTAAGAATAGAATCGACAAGCTCAATATTGCTGAGATATAAATGATGGGGAGTTACTTTTCTAGAAATGTGTGGAGTTTCAAAAGGACTAGCGATCTTAAACCCAGAGAGTGGACCTGTAACTGTGGAGGACAAGCGTCTACGCACCCAGGGTGGGCGTGGTAATGTCAGGGAACGTGGTTTTGGAGGGAACCAAGACCCCCAGGAACTTCAGAATAACATCATTTGGCTGCCTCTGCACTATGGGGGGACCAGAACACCACACACAAATTGCTCTGATCAAATCGAGGGGCCCTAAAGGAGATCAGCCTTGGTTTAAAAGCTCTTGGGCTATGAGTTAATAAGAATTTTAATAAAAAAGGAAAGTATCGCCCTGGGCTGTGGGTACATTATCTCTCCGGGTTGCTGGTGTTCTATCAGTCAATCATATAATCTCTCTGACGTTAGTAAAGTGAAGAGGGTAAGTGAGAACTGTGTGGGCCCAAGGAAGTTTCAAAACCATAACCTGCAGGAACACCATCAGGGCTTTCATTGGCCCTTCTAGCATCACGAGACTGACCTGAAAGTGAAGTCTTCCCCCAAAGATAAGATACAAATCCAAACAGCCTGTGCCCAACCCACTTTCCAACACAAGGCAATTTCCATACACATTTAATTGTTATGGTAACCAGTGACTTCGGTTTGTGATGGTCCCTAATGTACAGGCGGAGAGCCTGCGGAAGGGAGGGGACCTTGAGGTCTTTTGACTCCAATCTCCCTCCACGAACTCTTTAGCAGTTTGTTTTTTCCATGTTGAATTAAAACTGTCTGTTTAGTAACTACAGTGCTCTACTTTAATCTATTAGCCTCAGATTCAACCCAGAAGGTGACTGGCTTATGTCATTTGATTTACCTCTAAAGGTAAGAAAAATGATTAATTTCTTTATATATATAAAGTTTGTTACCATAGGGTGTGTGTACTCACTGAAGAGGCGAGAAACAGGGAAAGTGAGAAGTCACCTCACTGGGGGACGGCGGTGGACCATGCTGCAATCCCTTCTCCTCCAGTCTCCTCCTGGGATTTTGGGCATGCATGCACATGCACCCAGCATAGGAGAAAGACAGAGACAGAGAAGAGGGAGAGGAAAGGGGAGGAGCCCCCGCCCGGGGGGGGGGGGGAGGGATTATGCTGCAATCTCTTCTCATTCTCCTCCTGGGATTTTGGGTATACATGCACATGTGTCCAGCATGATTTTTCAGCTGCCAGGTCTGGGACTTGAACCATGGTCAGCCATGTAGGAGTTCAGTGCTCTAAGCACTACATCACCTACTGGTCCCAATTATTTAATCCTTTTTACCCTCTAATAATTGACATTGAAATAAAAAATTACTACTGATGTAAAAGTCAACAGCCTCCTTGGTATTGATCTGCTTTTGTCTGAACGACTGCAGTTCTTGGTGTTCGAGGGACGGATCAACACATGGCGTGCCACCCAGTCACTTACTTACTCCGACACGTGACCTCTTCTAATATGTCCAGGAATGAGCATATTTCTCGTGGTTCAGATTGGGATACAAAAGCTGACAACAAAAGTGGTTTACAGTTTTCAGAACATACACGGCAGTCAGCTGAAATAGAGTCCGCGGGGTGCAATTCTCGCTTAGCCAGCACCTGCGGGCTGGAACGCAGCCCACAGAGAAGAGTATCCCTGAGAACTGTGATGGGACTTGAGACAGCACTTGAAGATGAGTGGTGGCCCACGTTGCTTCATGTGCAGAGAAGATAACACAGGGGACCTCTGTCCTTGCTCTCAAATTTTTAAAATCATTTATCTTGAAAGAATGAGAAGAGACTTGAAAAGTTGTACTGGTGGTCCTGAATCCTTCTGATGACTCTTCATCCCTGCCACAGGCTTCTTTTCCACCTGCCCCTGCAGTGAGGGTCTCATGGCTTCCATGGTGAGCAGGCTGGCCATCCTCTGTCCACAATCTTGGGGCACTAAGGTTTTCCCCAAGGTCATCTCTAGACCAGAGCACTCCTTCCGGTTTTAAACCCACTTTCCTATAGCTCCCTCAATGTTTCCACCCATGTGTCCCGGAAGGACTCCAGACAGATCATGCTCAGAATCAAACTTGGGCCTTTGTAGCCTACGGCCTCCCAGGTTCTCGTCTTGCTGGCAGGCATTCCCATTCGGCCCCAGCAGGGGAGCTGGGGCTCTCTGCAATCCACCCTCTGGGTCATAGATCGTCCATTAGTCACGGAGTCCTCAACAACTTAACTCCTAAGAGAGTCCCAAGTCAGTCCTTTCCCTGCCCTCCTGCTCCTCACAGTCCCATCTCTCCCTCACACCTGTGTACACCACAGCTAGTGGTGCTTCTAAACAGGAAATATGACCAGCGCCCTTCCCTGCAGAAAATCCTTCAGTGGTTCCCTATGCGTATGGTCTCATACAAAAACCCTACCTTGACTCTCTAACCTCTTCTTTGGCTCTCCCCCAGGTTCCCTGAATGGAGACCAGGCCAAAGAACGGATGTGGTGGGTTAGAAGCAGATCTCAGGCCAGTGCCTGGCATTCTTGTCTTTTCATCTGGAACTTCTTCTGTCATTGAAACCATCACTTTTTCCCCCCAGCGGGCATGCACACTTGTGTAAGAGAGAGAGAGAGAGAGAAAGAGAGAGAAAGAGAGAGAGAGAGAGAGAGAGGAAGGAGAAAGCACCCCCCCACACACACACACACACAATGAAGCATGGTCACAATACAATCCTTTCTTCATTTTCTATCCTGATGAGATCTTGGGCATGTATGCACATGTGCCTGGTGTGTTTTTCAAGTCACTAGGCACAGGATTTGAACCATGAGGCCAGCTATGTGGACTGACTCAGACATACAGCCGACCCTGAAACCATTTTTTTTTCTGTCCCTTTTTTTATTTATTTTTAAATCCATATGTTATAATAGGAAAAAAATGATTTGGAAGAACAGGAAGCTTATTTGGTTATGGAGACTCCAGATGTGGAGGGAAGCTTGGCACACAGAAGCTGCCCCACAGGTGGGGCTCGAATAATTACGAGGCGATGAGGATGCACATATATCAATCAATGCTTGCTACACATTGCCAACCTCACCCCTCCTTGCACACGTCAATACAGGCTTGGTAGCAGGTACTACAAGTTTAATATGTTAAAAACAAAAACCATGAACACAGTCACCTCCTTCTCTGCCTTCCATGGGGATTCTGTGTGGAGTGCAGACCCACACCACGCTAAGTCGTGTGTCAATCTGGCCTGCAGCCTTGGCCTCGGTGTCCCTGTAGACCACACGTTAATGCCACATTCACTCTCTAAAGAGCTAACCCGGGGTGCAGACGTCTTTGTCCACATCCACTTTGCAATCATGAAGGGCCCAACCCCACAAGTTAGCATCTGATTGTGTCTTCCTGCAATGCCAGAAACCTGGATTTGGGAACCTCTGGAAGCAACTGAGCTCTTTGCTTTTTAGGGAGGATGTTGGCATTGGGGAGCTGTGGTTTGGAGGACAGGAGCTGTCTCTTCCATCTTTGTATCTTTGTTGCCTAGAATAGGGGCTGGCAGAGAAAACATCTGTACATACTTGAGAAGGGGCTTTTAGGACAAATAACCCAGGCCACACACTGTCGTGGAGCATGGTTGACCCTCCAAATATTTTTAGGTTTGTCTTCTAAGCTCTTCTGTGTGTTGATCAGTGAGACCCAGTAGAGCCATCTGCTCTACTCTACTAGCCCTCTACCTATTGCTTCTTCTACCCTGGCTGCCTAGCATGGGCCCCACAGTCTGTTTAATCAACTCACAACTCTAGAAAACCAGTGTCAAAGCTATCACCACTGGCTCAGGTTTGGCCCCCACCTGCTGGTTGAAACCTGGCCTCTATTTGCAGAGACAAAATATAGGTTGACCCAAGCAGGGCCTGTCCTGGAAGTTTCCTCTATCAGTGACTGCACAGAACCAAACATCTGGAACACAATGAGAAAAAACGATCCAGCTGTTTCTAAGCATCAAGGTATCTGGCATGAAGAGGGAGGAATATCCTGGTACCTGTCCCGCTGGTCAGGATGTGCTGGCCAAATCAAAAGGCAACAGTTGGAAGGTACTACAAGTTTAATATGTTAAACAGGGCCCGGCCAACTGGTGCGTGATGCTGGCCGTGGTGTTAGCCTCCTGTGGTTTGGGGCTGCTACCTTGTCTCTGTAGAGTGAAAGTTGACCTGACACCGACAGACCCAAAGGTTTTTCTTTCTAGAGAAGTTTCCTTTAAAAAAAAAAGGGGGGGGGACAGCACTTGGGTTCACACTGAACTCTACACAAACCAAGCACAGTGACCTCATCATCAGAGGTGTCAAAAGTATGACCAGGTCAAGATTGCCCTCACTGCTTTCAGTTCCCAGGGAGCATGATTTAATGAAAATCACATTAAAAAGCTCAGTACCTTCTACCTTTAACTCAGTTCCCCCAGACAAGTTTTTTTTTTTCTTACAAGGGAGCATTTAGCTTCGCACCTGGTCATCTTTCACCACATTCATTCGACACAGATTTAGAAAGCCCTAGGTGTCAGACATTGTGGAGGTAGTACAACCTACCCTTAATGAACATAATACATAATGATAATAAGACTAAACAATAATTATACTAAGGATAAAAATAACTGCAAATATGTACCACCCCTTTCTGTGCCTCACTGAATAACCTTTTTATCTGTACTTTTCATTTATCAAGACACCCTAAAAATAAGTATAATTATTACCTCCTGGGAAGCTTGGAGAGATGAAGTAATTTGTCCAAAGACACACAGCTTACACATAGTGGAGCTGGAACGTAAATGCAGGCCTTCCTGAGTTCAGAGACCACACACTTGCCACTGCATTCTATCAAGACATGCCAGCACAGTACACACGGCAGAGAGACTGTGACTCTGGCCAGCGGGCTCTTAGCTGCAGAGCACAACATCCCGTGTGTCCCACGACACTGCCACCTGGGAGTGCACAGCTCTCGAGGGCACAAGGTAAATGACTTTGCCAGGAGTTGTGAGACACAGGGGCCCTGTCCTGGGTTCACGAGAAGTAAGGAGAAAAAAGGTTCTGAACAGGGATAGCTATTCAGTTCCGATCACCAGCAGAGTCTAATAAAGAGGCGGGCATCTGTTCGCTCTTCTTCCATTTTTGTTGCTCGCGTAGTGAAATGAATACATTTTACAATGCAAAATGGAGAAGGTGGAAGGCCAGACTAGAATAAGAACTAAGACTCAGGTCCTGCTGTGGTGAGCAGGCAGGGGCAGGGGACTCAGTGAGAAGGTTCTCTGCGGGTAGAAGAGGCCCGGGTCTGGAAGAGTGCTAAGAACTGTTTCTGGAGTGAACCCCACTCACTGCCATAGTGGAAGTCCCCCAGTTCTGGGGGAAGGGGAGGCATCGGAGAGCACCATTTGAGCCTAGGAGAACCTGCTCCCTGGGAGAGAGTAAGTGGTCCTATTTCTCGGGTACCTTGTCCTCCCACCCAGAGGTTCTCAGCAGCTGTTCTGGAAGGCTCTGAAGCATCTCTGCTGGGACTGAGGGCTCGATATTGGACTGGGAGAAAGCAAAATGTCATGGCTCTTGAGCAGAATTTGGCATAGGCCCTGTCTCGGGACGCTGGATTGGATGCCATGACACCTGGACCCTGGCTGGAGCTTGGCCTGCAGTGGCTTGGCCCTGGAGAAAGTGAGTTCAGAATTCAGGGTTCCCATGGGGAAAGGATCAGCAGAGAGATGTTTGCTAAGCTCTCTGTCCTGCCAATTCTGGCAGGACCCGGCACGTGTCCAGTCACGACTAGGCTGGCCCAAGACAGGACAGTGTGAGCTCTGTGTTCACTAGCACGTCTTCTTACCACAGGCTCTCCACATCCCGGACGGGGCGCTTAGATTCCAGTCTGCAAGCAGGAAAGGCTGAGTTTCCTCTCTCCCAAAGCCTGTCTGCCTGGCCCAGAAATGACCCCCGCCAACATCGAAGTAACTGCCATGCAAGCACTGCCAGCCGGAGCCCCGGCAATGGTTTTTCGAAAGCTGTTACCCAAAAAGAGTAACAGCGAGTTGGGTGTGGAGATCCCTATCTCTGCTCTGTCACACCACACCGGGGGGGAGGGTGGCGGTCGTACCACCTCCTTCCTCGACAACAATACCTGACGGAAGCCAGAGAAACGCGGGCATGGGAAGGAAGACGCGCCGCACACTCACCCATGGCAGAGAGGCTCTCCGTTAGCATTGCCCAGCAGAGCTGAAGGGCACAGCTTGCCCTTATTTGCTCCCCGCGACGCCCATCGGCTTGCCCGGTGTGGAGAGGAACACGTGCCCAGAGACTGCGAACACCCGGGGCCGGGCTGCTCTCTGGGGCCTCGGGCCCTGCGAGGTGCCCTCACCGACCTCTGGGTGCTGAAACTCGGAGGGACGAATCTAGGGCTGAGTGATCTATTCTGTGCTAACGAGACACACAGAGAGGAAGCGAAGCCACAAGCTGGATGGCTCGGTGGCAGCTGCAGCCACCATCCAACCCGCAGGGAGCCTGACAGGCAGTGCCTACCAGTGACGGCTTCCCTTGCTCTCTCTGCCTTTCTGTGGCCTCTTCTGGCTTTTCTCTCCCTCTCACTCCTTTCTTGGGGGTTGTATTAGTTCCGGAGAAGGAGGCACCTGCCGTGGCTTCTTATGTTACAAAGAAAAGGAAGATTAAAACACACCACGTGAATTACCCTACTGTGATTTTGGAAGTTAGGAAAGAGGTCAAAGAACCCGGTGCTTCTGTCCTTCCTGGGAGACAGTCTTCCCTCAGAAAGGGAGCGGACTAGACATGACAGAGCGTTAGTTCTAAGACCACAGGTGATATGTGGGGATGATGCCCCTTCCCAGTCCGATGTTTACCCTCATCCCCTGCTCCTCACACACCATGGCTTGCTCTGTCCTCTACTGGCTCCTTCTCCGATTCTCGTCATCTCAGCTCATGGTTCCTGATGAGGAAAGCACGGCCACCTTCTGCGTGAGGTGTAAAACCACCTCAAACCCTTTATGGAAAAAGCAGAACACGAATGGCCAAACCAGTGTGCCAAGCAGCGCCTTTGGGGTTGTGGGATCTGGGCCAAGGGACCCAGGATGGTGTCCGCTGTCCCCAGAGAGAGAGAGCAGATCACCCTTCCTCCCCCAACACTTCATTTTGGGTAGATGCTATCACAGGTGCACCCTCAAAACATACTTAAAAATAAAAATTTGCCAAAGGATGCATATGCTCATGCGAGAGAAAACAATCCCCCCTGGGGAGCATGATCATGCCACAATCCTTTTTCCTCCATTTCTTCGTCCTAGCAGGATTTGGGGGCATGCATGCACAGCCACTGTTTTTCAAGCCACTAGAGCTGGGATTCGAACTGCAGTTAGTTAGCCATGTGAGATCTGGCCCCCTCCATACGGCGCTTGACTATTGCATCAGGAGGCCAGTCCTCAAAGCTCACCTCGGATCCCGTCTCCTTTCTCCTTTGCAGTCTCCACACCGTGTGCCCTCTCTCGTTCCTTACCCACCTCCCTTCCAAAGTTCAGGAATCTGTTTTCTTCCATTCCCCTCCCTGGCCTGCATCCACTTCCTTGCTTTCCTTCTCCCAATGCTCCCCAAATTGACAACAGGAGATTTCTCCCAAACACCAGCTTCTTCAAGGCCATGACTGCTGCCCATGAGCTGCACAAAGTCCAAATTCCTCGCCTTAACAGACAGAACTTCTACATTTGACCCTTACGTTTCTAGACACTAAAGCTACCACTTAGGGCACACTTACTAGCCATAGGCGCAGATAAGCACTCAATCTGAGCTGGTTCTCACAGGGGCCTACGAAGTTCGATTACTTGCACTTTATAGGTGAGAATTGAGGCCCATAGGGATGAAGTGACTTCGGAAGTCTGTACGGCAAGTCAGTATCAGTGGCGAGCATGCGTAGCTGGGTCTCATGACGCACAATCTGTGCTCTGGATTACCCCCTCCCCACCACCACTTCTGTGTGCTGCAGTCAAACCGGTCCTACCCCCGCCCTCTGCACAGATCTCAGGTTGCTGCAGATCATCCCCTCCAAAACTCAACCTGGCGCCGGGTACAGAGTAGCTCCAAGAAGCCCCCGATGCAGAGAGTTGAAAATGCTCAGTCTTCAAAGTAGAAAGCAGGACAAGCAAAGACCTGCAGTCTTAGAAGCTTGAAGCGGACAGGCAGGGAGAATGGGCCCACGATTTGCCGGGTGGGAGTGGGTGGGTGGGATCTGGGGTAGCTGTATTCATGTGACAGATGGGACCCTGCAGCAGCCATGTTCTCTGCCCATCCTCCTGCATCCCTCATGAAACTCCACTCCTAGGGTGAGTCCTCTGACCCTCTAAGCCCAAGGCCAACTCAGCCAGGAAGCTGGGTTCTCACTTCTTCTCTGACCCCGTTTTGCAGCAGGGACACAGAGGATGAAGCAACCTCACTGGGCCACGTGGTGATTATTTTTTCCTTGCTCAAGGCACAAACAATCTCAGAGCCCCTATGTGAAAATAAAACACTTCCTGTTCAGTTTCTTCCGCTCTGCCTTCCTAAAAGTGAGAGCGGTAAGGCAGAATCAGACAAGGTATAACAGCCCGCTAGAAGCCAGGGCCCTCACTTTTCAGGTGAGGAAATTGGAGCCTTGAGAGAAATTGCATGTCCAAGATCACTCAGCCCGAGGGGTGCAGGGACAGGGCAGGGAGCTCTCTCCCTCTCCCTGCAGTGTGGCAGCGGTGGCCACAAACCAGCTGTTCCTACTGTCCCTGTCACAGTCAGGTGCCCACTGGCTTCCTGATGGCCAGATGAGACCCCAGAGCGACTCTCCCCACATGCCTTTTCACCTGTCAGTAGGGGACAAGGGCACTTTCAAGACTTCCACTCTAAACATAGCAAGCCAGGTATGAGGAGGGCTAGATGACTTGTGAAAGAAAAGCCACAGCTGAGTGTCCCTGAGACCAGGGACGGATGTGCAGGCAAACTCCCCCTGGGGGAGACCAAGCTCTCCTTCTTGACAAGGCCCAAGAAGGTTTCCTCTGGATTTTCCCAGGGTCGCTGGTGCACGTGCTGGATTTAAACCAGAACACAGAGCAGGTACCACATCTCAGGACAACAGGAGGTGTTCTTCCCCAGGGAGCCCAGCCCGACTTCCTATAGCCTCACCCTGATACTCCTACTGGGCTCAGGCCACAGCAGACAGCCTGTCTACGTCCTCATACGACGCCTTCCACTGTTCCCTCTGCTGGGGATATTTTCTGTCTCTCACTGGCAAATCTGTACTTGACTTTGCCGGCTCCTTTTCCCAGCTGCCTCTGACCCTTCTCTCCTAATCCCTCTCACTGTCTCCCACGGAACTGTTCACAAGACCTCCTCGGCCCTTCCTGAGCCGCGTTTTCTTTGTTACTGTGCTTTCTCTTTATGGCTATATTAAGAGTCTCTCAAGGACAATAGCTCAGCCATTCTCATTTCCAAACCCTGAGTAGCCAGCTCAGTTTCTGGAACTACAGGGAACAAAAGAATTACCAGCTTAAAACTGAGCAGAAACGCATCAGCCTAAGCAGAACTTGGTTCCCAACTCCCACGTGGAAAAGACCATGGAAGTTATTTTTTCCCCATGAGCATAGCAAAAGGCCCCCAGCCGTCAGCTTCCATTACAGACAAATGGCACAGCGTCATTCTCCAGACTGCTGCCCCGAGCAAGCCTCTGCGTATGCGGAATGCACGCCTGTGTGTGCGCACACACACAAGGGAGCGAGAAGGAGGTGGTGCGCCATGGCAAGGTGCAGCAAAGGAGATAAGATCACTGTGCTGCAAAGGAAGGAGGGTCACGTGACGATGTGGGTAACCCCAGGCATAAATGACTCTCTCGGCAAGGCCCAGCTGAAATCTAACCACATCATCTTTTCATGAAACAGACATAAAAAAAAAAGTACAACTACAACAATTACCCAGAGGGTGGTTTGGTGCCTCCTGGCCTCGATGGTATCACAGCTACTGACTCCTGAGCTCCACTTGGGGAGACAATTCTCTGAGATAAGGAGATGAACTATCTGCTCTGAAGAATGAGCAGGAAGCCAAGACACTGGGCAACACATAATGAAACGGTTTGTGGCCAATGAGCCATCGAAACACAAGTGTCCCTGGGCGGCATCAGTTGTGTAAGCAAAGGAAACCAAACCCACTGCCGTCTCAGGGTGAATACTTTGTGGGTGCCAACTTGTGTGTGTGTGTGTGTGTGTGTGTGAGTGCGCGTGGGCCTGTGTGCATCATGCACACATGCATGCAGGCGTGTGTCCTCACTAAACATATGGCTAAAGTGAAACTCCAGCTTCGCCCACTGTGGTTGACACTGGGATCAGACAAAAAGGTTGAAAACGAGTGACTAATTGTCATGCAGCAGCT
The DNA here is from genome assembly GCF_000334495.1 of Tupaia belangeri chinensis. Taxonomy (NCBI): domain Eukaryota; kingdom Metazoa; phylum Chordata; class Mammalia; order Scandentia; family Tupaiidae; genus Tupaia; species Tupaia belangeri. The sequence continues at coordinate 5,192,746 of NW_006159521.1, read as the reverse complement.
TTAAATTTCCCTCTCCGGTGGCCCTAAGGGCTGTCTGAAGGTTCGCTTGCTCAGTGACCCTGGCTTTGGTAGCACACATTGAGATCTCAGCCTGGATAGGTCAGGGTGTCTCAGAGTGACCGAATGTCATCCTCGTTCTGCAACAATCAGGCCCTGAATGCTCAGCCACAGGGACGGCACATTTCTCGTGCTCAAAGCGCTCTCCATGTCTTGCCCATGTTTTACCACAATCGAGTTTTTCCTCGTTAGTCTTCCCCCTTTCAGTTCCCTTAGAACATCTTCTGACGATTAGTTAAGGTCCCAGAACAACAGAATGTGACAGCTGGGATGGGCCCAAGGGGAGGGTGGTAGATCCCAAACTTTTCAGGCTCGGAGACAGACCGTCGAATCTCAGCTCTGGCATTAGTCAATGGTCTTCAACTGGGGTAAGTTACTTAACCTAAATCTCAGCTTTCTCATCTATCAGTTGGGACTAACAGAACCCATTTTCCTCATACATTTGGCTAGAAATACACCATTAAATTCACCTAAAGTACTTAGCACAATCAGCACCAAGTAATACCTCACCAGATGGAGTATTATATTAAAAGTTTATTTCCTCTGTGACAGAGAGAGGGGGGTGGGAGTATCTTGATAAGGTCTTCATGCCTTGACTCTCCCCTCCAGTCTTGCAGCCAACCAGGATCACCTGTGTGCCCCTGGACATGCCGTGCATGTTCCAGTAGACCTGGACACCAACCCGAGCCTGCCATATGGCTTCCAGCACGGTGCAGAAGTGCTCTTGCTGCCTGCACCGCTGCATCTAGGCATCATCCATTCAAACGCTCTTGATTTCTACAAAATGAGTCCTAGGTCCAGAGAGGTAAAGTGACTTGTCCTAGAGAAATAAGTCTTGAAGGATTCAGGAGTTATCATCTCTGCCAGACAATGACTAAATTGAGACAGTGGGGTCTTTCTTTTATTTTTTTGGAGAGGTTTTTGTTCTAGGGCATGTTCGCTTGCCAGAAAGACAGAGAGACAGAAAGTGAGAAGTCACCCCCCGGGGGAATGGCCATGCCACAATCCCTTCTCCTCCATTCTCCTCTCAGGATCTTGGGCACATGTCCAGCATGAGTTTAAGCCACCGGGTCTGGGACTCGAACTGCGATCGACTACATGGGAGTCCAGCAACACAGCTATTACACCAACTGCTGGTCCCAAGACAGTGAGATTTCTAAGTCCTCCTCTCCATTCAACCAGCAACACATTCTTTTCTTTTTCTTTTCTTTTCTTTTCTTTTTTTTTTTTTGAGAGTTTTTTTTTTTTTTTGCTATAGGGCGGGTGCACTCACCAGACAGAGACATAGAGACAGAAAGCGAGAAATCACCCCCCAGGGGGGATGGTCACGCCTCAATCCCTTCTCCTCCATTCTCTTCTCAGGATCTTGGGCACGCACGCACACGCGCCGGCGTGAGTTCTAAGCCACCGGGTCCGGGACGCAAACCGCGGTCGACTATGTGGGGATCCAGCGACATAGCCATTATGCTAACTGCTGGTTCCCAAAAGGATAGTACTTCTTAGCACCAGGTAAATATTTGTTAATTAGTTCATTGGAAAGATCTCTGCTGATTTTCAAAGCAACAAGTTTCTGTATCACAGCAGCATCCCCTCATCCGATTGCACCCTTCTAATTTCAGAAAACCTACCCAGGAAGGCCGGTGCTGAGGTGCTCGCAGAAGGAAACACTCCGCCCCGTTCTGGAATGCAGATATAGATTGCTCCACATCGAAGGAACACTAATTAGAGCCACTGGTAATTTAACAGATGCTCTAAAGCCCCAGAGCACTCACAAGAGGCCCCTTCGTCCTTGTACCTTAGAGCTTCTGTCACTACATATCAAAACGGTCAAGCTGTCTTTTGATGGGGCTGAATGTCAGGATCAAAATGCCAGCTACCAAGTGTAGCACCCAGAGGAAATTTGGTGCCAGCCCTGCTCCGGAGAGCTGAATCCCCAGCATGGGTTGCTCACTCTACACGGTAAACCCTAACACAAACCGCTGCTGTGTGTACTGTCTATGCAGTCCTGATCCGCTTTTCATGAGCTAGCCTTCGCGTGAACTATCAGGGCCTAAATGTTTCCAGCAGACTTTTATTTTCTGTTTCATAAACTCTTTTAATATCGCTGTGAAAACTTGAAAGAATGCATAAGACGTGTTTTTGGTACAGATTTTTTTTTTTTGGGCTCAACTTTTGTGGTTTAATGTCCGGGTGACAGCGAGAGCGTGAGTACCACTTGGAAGTGCCTGGAATCGACTGCTTGCCCCAGCTTCACTGAATGCTTTCTGTGTTTGACCTCTGCCCCTGTTCTAGTAACACTGGGAGAATGAGCTGAATAAATGGCCCTAGCTATATGTAAAAAGAAAATGTGAACATATGAATTTGGCTAAAATTCACTTAGGGGATTAAAGAAGAGAGGGGTGAACACAGAGGGAAACTTAAAGATCAATCAGACGGGGCTGGCCATGTAGCCTGGTGGTTAAGGGAACTAGCTCTCACATGGCACAGTTCAATGCCCAGAGCCAGTGGCTTGAAAAACACACCTGGCGTATGTGCATGCATGCCCCAAGTCCCACAGGGTGGACAGATGGAGGAAAAGAAATTGCGGTGTGACCACGCTCCACTGGGGGATGCTTTTTTTCTGTCTCTGGCAAGAGACAGAAAACAAACAAACAAAAAAATGAGTTTAAAACAATGATCAATAAAAGGGAGAGAATTTCTTGGAGGTTCCAGATAGGCAATAGTCCATTCAGGGTCTGAGACTGAGCCCCATTAGCCCGAGTACAGACATTCTTTTCTAGACTATCCTGTTCCATCCTCCACTTCCCGTGGTCTACTCAGACCATCTGAAGTCAGAGATGGCTCATGTGACGGGGTACATATCTGCTGTGACTCCCCACTGGTGAGAGCTCTTTCAAACACTGTCTGATTTGATTTTGATGGGACTCTGAAAACAGGGCCTCAGCACTTGTCCAAAATGATAGCCACCAACCGTACAAGGCTGTTGACTAAGCACTTGAAACATGGCTAGTTGGAATGGAGGTGTGCTTTAGGTATAAACATACACCAGATGCAGACCATGGGGTGCTAGAAAATACATTAAACACCTCACTAAAAAAACTTACATATTGATTACATGTTGACATAATAGTTTAGATATATTGGGTTAAGTAAAATGTTTTATGAAGATTAATATCACCTGTTTCTCTTCTCTTTTTAAAATGTGTCTACTAGGGGTCAGCAGGTGGCTGGTGATTGAGGCACTGGGCTCCGACGTGGCTGACCATGGTTCAAGTCCTGGACCTGGTAGCTTGCTTTCTTACTTTCCCCTCTCTCTCTCTCTGTCTCTCTCTGGTCAAATTAAATAATAATAATAAATAAAATTAAATAATTCTTTAAAAAATGTGTCTATTAGATCATTTAAAAACACAAATGTGGCTTGCATCAGACTGGACAGCACTGCTCTTGACAAATACCAGAGAAGTCATTTCTAGTCAAGTCTGGATTAACCCAGTGGGAACACACCTCTTGAGCCCCTGTCCACTTCCCATCACATTCAGAAATAAATCCACGCTCCCCCACTGACCCAGGGGACACTGAGGCACCTGAGCCCTTCCCATCTCTTCGGCCTCCCTCTGTGGCTCACGTTAGTCATGCTGGCATCTTCCTCAGAAACTCCAGGCTTGTGCAGGCTCAGGATCTCTGTTGGATGTTCCCCTCAGATATTTTTGTCATTGGGGTTTCACCTCAAATAGCACTTCCTCAGAGAAGCCTTTTCTTTTTTTCCTGTGGGAGGTAGCAAAAAGTCCTCCAGAGGTGCCCACCCGGAACCTGAAAACATGCCACCTTACATGGCGAAAGACACTCTCCAAGCATGATTAAATATCGCGAGATGGGAAGATTATACTAGATTATCTAGGAGGGCCTGATATAATCACAAGGGTCCTTACAAGGCAAAAAGATGAAAGCAGGAGAGTCAGAGAAGGCGGTAAGATGATGGGAGCAGAGGCTGAAGAGCCACAGGAGCCAAGGAATGTGGGTGGTTTTCCAGTGGAAAAACATAGGAGGAGGTTTTCCTCTAACCCTGCCAACTGGTTTTAGACTTACTACCTCTAGAACTATAGGACGATAAACTGGTGTTATTCTAAGTAAAAAAAAAAAAAAAAAAAACTGTGGTGATTTCTCACATCAACAGTAGGACAGCAATACACTTCTCCATCTGAGACTGCCGCCCCCACCTCCAGCTCCCCTTGTCCCTCCTTCCTAGTCAGTCACTGTTATTAGATGGGACCTCATCTATGTGTTTACTTGTTTCCTTTTCGTCTCTCCTGACTGGAATGTGAGCTCCTGAGGGCAAAGACCTCCTCAGTTATGATTTCCTTGAGGTACTCTGTCTTCGAGAAGCTGATACAAGAAATACACATTGGCACAAATAAATGGCTGAATGAATGAATGAATGAATGAATGACAACTGGCTATTTGAGAGATTTGCTTCCATCCAGTAAGATATCATCTGAAAACTTTGAGAAAAAATGTATACTGCAAATAGATAAAATGAACAACATCGACAAGTAAGTGCTACCGTTTATGAGGTGCTCTAACACAGACACACAAAGCATTTGATGATCTTCTCACAGTTTCTAGAGAGACAAGCATGAGTACATAGTAAGACAATGGCTGAAGTGGGGTGCTGGGGCCAGCTGAATTGTTGGGCATTAGCTATGAGCAGTGGTGTGCTAGTGAGCCAGCTTCCCAAACAAATTGCTGGATTTGCCAATTTCTGTGGTGTAAATACTCCTACAATGACTGGTTTTATTATTAATATGGTATCTCTGAACATGGAGTTGGGAAGAGAGACACAGATAAATGCAATTGGACCTAGAAGGGTTGGTGCAATGGAAAAAGCCCAAGGAGAAGGGAGGGAGCATGGAGTGCACCAAAGCAAGAATATGTTCAGGGCTAGTGAAGTAGGATCTCAAAGGTTCTTATAGTTCCTGTAGGTTTTCTGGCATTGAGACAAACAGAAATGAGCAACTAACTAAACGTCAACATGAAAAAAGGTACCCGTATGGAGAGAAGCAGGAACACAGAATTTTTTTGCTAGGGGGACTTTGAGGATCTTCCAGAACTATTTAATTTTGGGACCAGCAAATTGTGTAGTGGTTACATACTGGACTCCCACGTAATCGACTATGATTTGAATCTTGAACCTAGTGGCTTGAAACTCGTACTAGGAGCATATATGCGCGTGCCCAAAATCCTGAGAAGAGAATGGAGGAGAAGGAATTGGGATGTGGCCATCCCCCTGGGCGGGCATTTCTCACTTTCTGTTTCTCTGTCTCTCTCTGTCTCTCCAGTGAGCACATGTGCCCTATAGCAAAAATCTCTCTCTCTCTAAAAAAAGAATTATTTAATTTTATTTATTGTTATTACTGTTTTTAGATTTGCTACAGGCACGCACACTTACCAGAGGGGGTGGGGGAAAAGGGAGAGAGAGAAAGTGAGAAAGCAAGCTGCCAAGTCTAGGATTCAAACTGTGGTCAGCATGTGGGAGTCCAGTGTCTTCACCGCCATGCCACCTGCTGCCCCCCCAACAATCCTTTCAATAAGCATGGGTTGTAGCCAAGCGCTTAGGAGACATCCTGGCCAGCATAGCCCAGACAGCAGCAGTGAACAGTCTGTGTTTACTGAGGTCAAAGGCTATGCAAATCTGCATCAGGCTCGTACCCTCGCTCCTTCTCCCCTTCAAAGATTTAGGATTGAGGCAGCATATACCTCCCCCATCATAAAGGTGAACTATTAGGTGAACTGGAAACGACCCTCTTTGGGACATTTCTCAAGGTATCCCTCCCTGAAACTGGCATCTTCATCTGCGAGTCATCCCCTCAAATTTATAAACATGGGAGATTTGATTCTGAAGGTTGTAGAGTGTTGTTTCAAATGTCATTTGGCATGTGTGCACATGTGTGCATATACACGTCTGTATGTGTGTATGGATGGGTTGGGCTCAGGTGACAGCTGGATTCAAATCCTGGCTCTCCACTTCCCAGAAGACACTGGGAGGGTTACTTGAACTCTCCGGACTTTGGGTTCCTTATCTCTAAAATGGGACTCAGAACGTCTGCCTCAGGGAGTTTTGGGAGGATTACACAATGCGTAGAAGACACCAGCACCGTGCCTGATGCAGGGTGAGTGCTCAACCATGCACCACACCTGTGCGGACCACGTGCTGCCTCTTCTCCAGGCCTTGCCGGACACAGCAAAGCTGCTTTTCCAGCAAGCCCCTTCACCATCCATGGTCCCCCGTCCGTTGCCTTGCTCTGAGCAGGGAGGCCTCTAGACACCTGGCTCCCCACCCTCCCCGGCCCATGCCTGCCTGTTGATCACTTCAAGAGCATGTGCTCATTTGTGCGCAGGGTGGGATGTTTTCCTTGCTTTGAGCGTGTTTCAATGGAGGACAAGGGTAAGGACATTATGTGAACACGGGGCCGACAGTGAAAACAAGACTGCTTTCTGAAAAGCCCCCCAAAAGCTTTATTTTGCCTGAATGGCCATTATTTTCATTCTTTTTTCCCCCACACAAAGCACCGGAGCACATTTCATTCAGGCAGCGGCTGAGCGAGTGGGTGTGAAGATGCTTTGCAAACAAAGCCGTAACATATTGCTGTTGTCAGAGGCCTCTCGTTAAGCACTGTGCGAGGTGGACCGAGCGCTCCCTCGAGCCCCGCGGCGTGAGTCATCAGGAATAACAATGTACACACGTATATATAAATAGAAAACCCCACATAATCCTTGACACGGTTACAAGGCGATTGACGAGCAGGGGCTGGATTTCAAAAGTCGGCCAAACATAAAAGCACAGTGTTCTTCTAAGACGGTGGCACCTTGTCGTCCCCCTCGACAACCTCCGGTGTCAGCCCTGCCGCCTTGGAAGCACTGTTCCTTCTGCCCCCTAGGAAGAAGGATTATTGCTCTTTTCCTCCGACACAGAGGGGTCCCTGGGCGCGAGTGTGATAGGCCTTGGCTGGGCTGGGCTGGGCGTGTCGAAGCCATGTGCCACGAGGGTGAGGGGAGGTTTGAAGTACCAGGGTACTGGGGTGATCTGGGTCACCCAGGCTGTCCAAGTCGTGTACAACTCAAAGACGGAGAAAACCTACTCTTCCCTACTCTGGATTTTTCAAAGAAAACACAATTTCCAAGAGGTGGAGGGAGTAAACCTTGGTATTCTGTAAACTGTCCTTTATTAAAGACAATTCAGGGGCTTTGGCTTGTGGGGGTGTGTGTGTTTTTCCACCACAGTTTTCTTCCCTGCAGCTTGTCAAAAAGGTCTCTCTGAGACCAGACCTAAGTGCTAAAACCTTTCTTCGAGATCGCTGGATGAGGCTGAGGGAGAAGGAAGGGTCTCCTGATAACGTCTCAGCTCCCTGAGGCCAGGGCTCGAACAGCCATGCTTCCCACAACCTCCTGAGTGCCTGCGGGTGCCCACACTGAAAAGCAGCTGCTGAGTGAGCTGAGGAACGAGCGATGCTATGGTGGCATTTTTCTGATTTCACAGCCCCTGCCTGGCCGTGTCAGAGGGACCCCAGCTCAGCTGTTCCCAGTGCCTGGACCTGGGAGTAAGGCTGCCCCTTACGACTCAGTCAGAAGAGCACCATGTTTAAGAACACCAACCACACGTCCAGCACTCCAGACTGGGTGACAATCTGGGTTGGAGCCTTCCAGGAGACTATGACTCAGCACCCTCTGAGCTTCCCCTTGCCCTTCCCCAGCAGGTGCACAGTGATTGTCACCTGCCTTGGCCCCCAGCAGGTGCAGAGCAGCCTAGCACCCTGCCCAACAGTTGTGTACCACCCCGGCACAGTTACTATGCTCACGGTGTACACAAGTTTCAGTCCTGGGTCTAAACAGTGAGGGCAGCAACATCTCACTTGTGGCGGGTTGTAGGGATTACGAGAAACTATAGGGCTGGCCCTGTGGCCTCATTGTTAAGGCAGCAGGAGCCCATATAGGCGACGGTGCCGTTCAGTCTGGAATCCAGTGGCCCGAGAAACACGCCAGGCACATGTGTGTGCATGCCTGAAAGCCCAAAAGGAAGGCAAGATGGAGAAAGGATTGTGGTGTGACCACTCCCCCCAAGAGGCTGACTTTTCCTCTCCTTCTTTCTCTCTTTCTCTCTTGTCTGGTGAATGTACGTGCCCTCTAGCAAACAATCAAACAAACAAACAAAACAAATGAAAAAAAGAACTATAATTGTAAGACACCAACTGCAGGGCTCTGAATACAGTAGATGCTTAAGAAATTCTTGCAGTCAACGTCTCTTTGATAAGCAGTCTAAAAAAAAAAATCTAGCTAAGGAAACAAAGCAAATAGGCAGAAAGCAGTTTGGGAACAAATAATAAGGAATGGAACAGAATAAAGAGCAAGGTCTTTGGGATGGGCAAAAGCTGCCTGTTGTTCGAAAGGTGAGTAAAAAACATCGAGTGAGTCTGCGGTCAACAGAGACCTGAGATGGAATTCCAAGGAGTGGCTTAGGTGTCTCTGATTCCTGTTGGATAACAAGAGTTCTGGGACAATAAAATACACCATTTGAAAAAAAAAAACAAAACTACAAGTGCTAGATTCATCTGAGGGGATCCTGGTGGGGTAGAATGACCATAAGAAAGAAGCCTGGGCCGTGCCGGGTGGGACAAAGACCCTCTCCCGGGAACTACATCTCTTTCGGAAACGTGGCTGCGATACCCTTTGTGCCTGGAACCGTGACAATTAGTAATGACCCCCCAGCTCAGTGTCAGGAGCACTCCTTTATGACGAGAGCCAGCCAGACGCCATCTTTCCGCTCAGATTTCAGGGCGTGGGGAGAACCAGGCAGACTCCCAGTGCAGATTCCCTTCCAATTAAAAATACAAACAGAGGCACAGCAAAATGAATGTCACAGAACAGAAAGAGTTGCCACCCACTCTTGGCCCAAAGGTCACCGTGCCACAGCCCTGGCCATTATCTCCAGCTGCAAAGGTCAGGGGGGCTGTCTGCACTGCTGGGGAGTATGTCGGCTTTCACAAGGCCTCAAAATGACTACTGCTCTGACACCAAAAATCAGTGATACACCCTCAGGAGAAGACGGTAATAGAGAAATGGAGTGACTGTAACCTTTTCCACCATCTCTTTTGTCGGCTCCATGAAGCAGGCTCACAGAGCATAAAACGAGAAGTTTCCACATTCTACAAAAGACTACAAGACTGCTGACTTAATTGGGTACATAACAAATGGCTCTACCATTGCCAACAAGAAGACATCAAAGAAAGGAGGAGATTAAAACATCTCATGACATCACACTGGATTTGGAAACTGGCTCACGATGTATCTGGACTGGCCTTGCTACAGGAGTGCAGGGAGAGAGTTATTCATGGTCCACGAATATCCTAGTCACTATGGTCCAGTACGCGCAGCCACGCCACCATCTCCCTCATGGAACTGCGGGAAAATCCGAACACAGAAAGAACTGGAATTACACTGGACTTGGAGTCAGTCAGACCTGCACTCAAGTTTCAGCGGTTGTTCACATTTGCTGTGATTCCACAGTTCTTTCATTTGGAGATGCATGTGCTGTATGCCCAAAATGCCGGGTGGAGAAGGCAGGAGAACGGAGGAGAAGGGATTGCAGCATGGCCATTCCCCCAAGGAGTGATTTCTCACTTTTCCTCTCACTGTCTCTCTCTGGCAAATGTATATGCTCTATGGAAGAAAAAAAAAAAAAAAGGAGGAAGGAAAGAAATTGAATGATCTCAATACCACTTTTTTTTTTTGGAGAGATTTTCTCTATAGGGCGCGTGCGCTCGCCAGACAGAGAGAGAGAGACAGAGAGACAGAAAGGGAGAAATCACCCCCCAGGGGGGATGGTCACGCTGCAATCCCTTCTCCTCCATTCTCCTCTCGGGATCTTGGGCGCGCATGCACACGCGCCCGGTGTGAGTTTCAAGCCACCAGGTCCGGGACACGAACCACTGTCGACCACATGGGAGTCCAGCGACATAGCCATTACGCTAACTGCTGGTTCCCTTAATACCACTTACAAATGATCAGGTAGAAAACAAACACCAACACTAACTTTACTAGTTATTATTAGCTAGTACTTACATTTGCTCTGAGGTCACATCTATCCCTATCCTCTCTGCGGTAATATTTTTCAGTATTAGATTGTCCAAGGAGAAAGACTTTTGGCTGTGGATAAACAGAGTTTGCAAAGTGCTACACACAGAACTATTTAGGTGGGATGACACAAAACACGAGAAGAAAATAAATCAAGGTGCACAGGATAAACATGAGCATACAGATGAATGCGGTCTTTGGTGGGAATCAGAAACAAAATTAGCAACTTGTAGCACTTCAGCTAAGCTTCTTAGCAACAGAAAAACATACATAACAAATACTGAAAAAAAAAAAAAAGGCCAGCTGGTGGTGTGGTTAAAGCAGCTAGATCCCACATGTCTATCTGCATAGTTCAAGTCCCAGACCCAGCAGCTTGAGAAACATGCTGGGCATATGTGTGTACATGCCCAAAATCCCAACAGAAGGAGGAGAAGGGACTGTGGCATCACCATTCCCATGGTGGTGGGGGGTACGGGTGCTGCTTTCTCACTTTCCATCTCTTTTTCTCTATATTGCTCCAGTAAGGATCCTCTGGCAAAAATAAAAAATAAATTAAAAAGACAATTATTCTGGAAAGCGCCATAATATTATCATGTGTGATACTGGTTCTGCAAGGGTACCCTAGCTAAAGGCTTTGGGCATTTTGCAATTACTTTGGTAATGGAAATTTTGAGTCTTAAACCTGCCAAATACAGAGGATGAGGAGGGAATGATACTTGGATAGTTCAAGATATTTGTCTCCTTCCTTTCCAGAAGGAAATCCATCGTAGCATCAGCAATACTACCACACTGAGAATCACGCAACATAGCAATAAAAGTTCTTCTTCTAAAGACCTGGGTCCGCCTCTTGCAAGTCGGTCTGGACAAGATGCTCATAGTAGTTTTGAGCATCTCACAGTAACTCAAAGTAGCTGACTCAGGCTTGGAGGCTGGGACAGAGCTTAAGATCCTATTCGTCTGTGTGGCTGACCTCAGGGATGGTGCTCTTGGCCCAGTCTGGGCTAATAACCTGTGTATAACCCACTGGTAGACATGGCTATTTGGTCAGATGTGGGAGAAATCCTTGTTATAAAGTGTCCTGGAACACCGAGTATCAAAGGAATGAGATGTCTCCTGGCCTTTCATGTTGCAAGCTAGGGAGAGACACACAACTGAGCAGGGCAGACAAAGCTCAGGACCAACTTTTACGGTAACACGGGAACCACAAGACAGACTGTGCCGGCGCCTACCTCACTTCTGACTCATTCCCCAGGTGCTTCAGTCCTCCCCAGCTATAAGGAGCCATGCTAGGGAGGTAAACAATTCTTGTCCTTGGCAAGACTGACATGTGTGGACCCATAATCTCCACCCTCTGAAGGAGTCTGCACATGGCCTTATGATTCTTGCAATTTTACCATATTTTGTAAGAGATCTTTGCCATTCTCCTGTACCCAAAAGTTAAGCACCAGTTCAGGGTCAGCTGGTGGCATAATGGTTAAGGTGACTGGATCCCACGTGGCCACGTGTGCAGTTTGAGTACCGGATCCGGTAACTTAGAAAACACACCAGACTCATATAGTGTGCATATCCAAAATCCTAAGAGGAGAATGGAAGAGAAAGGACTGTGGCATGGTCATGCCCCCTGGAGGGTGCTTTCATACTTTCTCACTCTCTCTCTCCAGCAAGCACATGCACCCTATAGCAAAACTTAAAAGGAGAACCAGTTGAGTAGGGTTCCGCCTGGTACAACTGGTCAGATTTCGTTATTTGATTATGAAGGAGGGCAACAGCAGAATAAAGCCGTGATGTCCAGCTCACCTGGGCAGGTAGAATCTAACTCTGGTACTGGATGGCAAATGTGTGGTATCTTACACTTTAATGCTTACTCCTTTGCAATGTTTGCTTACTTAAAACAACTTTTCCACACATTACATTGACCTAACACCAAGTCAAGGTAGATTTCTGGGCTAGCTTCCTATCCACTGAGTCAGCAATTTTGATTCTAGAGAACTGAGAATCTAAACTTTCAGCAATATCAAGGGGTCCTTGATATGGATTTTATATCCAAGGTTAAATATCACTGGGCTGATCCCTCCTCACCAACCACAACCCTGATTCTAAAGATCATCCCCCACTAACTGGTGAAATTGATAAAGCCAGAAGACAAATTGGAGAATCAAGGAAATAAAAGCTCAGGTACAACACCTTCCTGGCATGTCTGAGGCCACTGCTAAGTAGCATGTAAGGTTTTGTGGCTCAGGAAGGAAGCCATCCAAATGCCTTCCACCGCTCAGTATTTGATTTCCTTCCCAACCCTTCCCCCAGCAACAACTGTACTGGTATTCACCTTGGCCAGGTCTCCTCTGACCAGCCAATCATCCATTAAGATGGACGGTCTGGTAGATCTCCTAAGTGAAGTCTCTTTGGCACGAGATCCATCACTGAGAATCACCGAGGTTTCATTTGTTTGTTTGTTTAGAACGAGGAGGAGCCCTGGATGTTATCAGAGCATTAGCAAGGTGAGCCAGATTTTGAAAGAGTCACCGATGCAAATGAATGAATACTTTCACAACTTGAAAAAAATACATAAATTTCACATTGTATGTGGATCAAGGGTGGGGGGAGAGTCTTCTGTCAAGTGTGAGTTAAGACAAGCCCTGGGAACTGATGCTCCCTGCAAATAGGTGAAGAGAGAAAGTACTACCTGTCTTCCAGCCAGTCAGAAAACCCTTCCCAGCCCAGCAGACTTGTAAGTGTCCTTTCAGGGGAGGAACCTTGCCCATGAGAGGAGTGTGTGGAGAAGAAGAGAGGAAAAAGGAGTGTTGTTTTGGATACAAGTAAGCTTGGGAGATGGCTCAGGAGATCTCAGACAACTGGATAAGCTTTGGGTAAGTTCATCAAAAAGAGGAATAATGACAGGATGTCAAAAGACAAAGGATGCTGGGACCAGCAGGTGGCATGGTGGTTAAGTGCACTGGACTCCTACATAGCCAACCATGGTTCAAGCTCCAGGCCTGGAGGCTTGCTTTCTCACTTTCCTTCTCTCTGCCTTTGTTTCTCTCTGGTCAAATTCAAATAAATAATGATGATGATGATGAATAAAATTAAATGAAATAATTATTTAAAAAAAAAGACAAAGGATGGTGTTCCTCATTTATAGGTAGACGAGGAGGCTGAACACAGAGAGCCATTCTTGCTCCATTCATGCACTGTTCTTCCTTCACTCAGTATCTGCTAGAAAGGCACCTAGGGATGAGAGATATAAGAGGAGACTTAAAAATTAAAACATGGGACCAGCAGATGGCATAATGGTTACGTCGCTGGACTCCCATGTAGTTGACCGTGGTTTGAGTCTCGGACCCGGCAGCTTAAAACTCAAGTTGGGCACATGTGCGTGCCTGCCCAAAGTCCCAAGAGGAGAATGGAGAAGGGATTGTGGCATGGCCACCACCTCCCACCCCGGGGGTGATTTCTCACTTTCTGTCTCTCTCTCCGGCAAGTGCATATGCCCTATAGCAAACATCCCCCTCCTCACAAAAAAAGAATTAAAATATGGATTTATTTTGGTGCAATAAAAATGTGTACATAATTGTTTTCGTAGTATACATTTCCATGCACTTTTTGAATACTATCCTATGGCTGGCGCTCTTGAGGAGCTTTCAGGATGGGAGGGGGTATCTTCCTTGCTGTGAGTCAAAGGCTATGATGGATAGAAATTCAAGGGTCCCATGGAAACCTGAGTGCAGACAGACATGCTAGGGAAAGCTTTCTTGATAATGATGTCTCTCCTGGGCTTGTAGAGACACTAAGCAGAGATCTAAACCATAGGGGAAACCGCTCTGGGTGTGAAATCACCAAAGAGAAGCTTGAGACTGAAATGCACTTTATTCATGCAGCTAACATGGAAGCAAATGTGTCGTATGTGTCTTCACCTTCTTCACCTTGAACGACCTATTAGCACACTGTGCCAGGCGTTGGAACCTGCCCAGCAGTTCACATTCAGCCAAAGGTTACTGATGTTGCTTTCTGGGTATTTGTAGCTGAAGGTATGTCCGTGCCTTTCCAGCACAGAAGAGCTAAGCTGGCAGGGAGACACAGCAAGGTAACAGGCAGCCAAGTGTTCTAGAAGGCCCGCCTGGCGGCTGCAAACGCCCTGCAAAATGGCACACAGGTGCTGTCGACTTCGGCAGTGAAACAAATTGAAGTGTGTTGACAGCTGCAGTAAAACACACTTGAAGCTCAACGTAATTAAGCATAATGATTAGCGCTGCACAGAAGCTGGTAGTGAAGCGCTCCAGTTTCGGAGACAAAATTACAGAATCAGAGGATATTGGAGCTTGGAGAAAAGGCCTTCCAGATCCTAGACAGACACTTCCATTTCACAGATGAGAACATGAGGCTAAGAGAGGTGAAGTGAAGGCAGAAGATTCTCCTGTGAGATAACAGGAAACTACAGCATCAGGAGACGAGTGAGAACCCAGAGATCAGACAATCTACGGTGTGCACCTCAAGTCTGAAGCTCACTGACCTCAGGAAAGTGACTCAGCCTAAGTCTCAGTTCCCTTTGTAACAATCCCCCCTTTGACGATTAACCGGAGATTATGTCAGGGCCCGCTCATGGTCAGCCCCTAATGACATTGTGTTAGGTAGACTCTGAGCATGGGCTCACACCCTTGCTCACTCTTAGAGCGGTAGAGCCCTGAGTCTCAGCTGTGGCAACTATAAAACGGGGCTCAGAGCGCCAGCACCTGCTCTCATTTCTTGTCAAGATAAGTGGAAAGCTTGAAGGCTCGAGCTGTGGAAATTGCTCAGCAAGCTGTTCTTGCTATTCCTATTCCAAGGCAGACATGCCCTGGGCCTCCCTACCAGTTAGTAGCAGGGTCAAGACAGATCCATAGAGAGTGAAGGAGAGAGATCGGGGAGGTTTCCTTCTGGGCAATCACTGAATTGTGACATTTGGACTCTGTCTGGATCAGAAGACAGGATGGGACGGTGCGGAGCTCATGCATGAAAAGAAATCTCAGTGCATCTAACATGAAAGGGTCTCATTTCTGGGTGCAGGGGACAGGGTGGGTGGAGTGAAGCTGGAAAGAGAAAAAGCCTCGGGAAACAGTTGTCTGCCTGGAATTCATTCAGAATTTTCAGCCTTGTTAATATGGAAAGAGTAGGGGCTGAATGGGAGCACAGCATTATCTCCACACTCTGCGAGGTAGACCTGTGAGGGAAGGTTCTGGGTTCATGTCCAGAAACCTCCTTGAACCTGCTGGGTGCATGCACCCAGGGGCAGGCTGAGGCCAAGGTGGACTATGCCATGAAAACTCAGTTGAGGATGCTGTCTCTGTCTCTGTAGCTCATGGAAGACAGAATAAAGTTAAAATTCAGAGAAAACACTTTTGGTAAAAAAGGAAAGAATAGTCCCAGCGTGGCGATCCATACAAAATGAGAGCCAAGGCTACGAGAAGTGCCGAGAATGGGAGTGCCTGGCGTGCTCCCAGCATCTGCGGCCTGCACACTCTCCGCTCGGGGCAGGTCCGCACTCCCGTCCCAAACATTCTGAGAATACCACGCAGCAGGAAGGAGGCCTGGTGCGCTAGCATGGGAGTGGTTGCTTACCGGCACGGGACGTTCTGTGCTCTCATATACTTCGTTATTTATTTCTTTTTTTTTCCCTAGAGATTTGGGGATGAACTGGGTAATTTCTTAGGTGTCTGTCCCACAGAAAGGCTGGTTTTCTTTACCTAGGCTCTTGCTTATGCCTGAAGTACTCTTGTCTGACTTCACTGCTTGCTCACTCCCTTCTCACCTCCAAGAGCCAGACCAGGCATCTGCAGGATCTGCTCACCTCAGCCCTCCCCTGAGCACTTACTGAAGGTTTACTGTTCACCTGCCTCCTCACCAAAGATGCTTCCTAAGGCTATTGGCCTCATCGCCTTCCCCTCTGTACCTCGAACTCACTACACCAGGCAGAGGGCTTCCCAGGGGCCTGGCTCCTCATGATGTGGCTTCTGGCCCAGCATCACCTGAAATACCTGGGACCTTGCAAGGGGACCCCCCACCCTAGAGCCAATGAATCTGGGCCTTCAATTTAGCAAGATACCCAGGTCATTCTTGGCCTCTGTAAAGTTGGAGAGTCCTAGAACAAGGTGATGTAGGGAC
>NW_006159521.1:5174849-5176327 GCF_000334495.1 Tupaia belangeri chinensis | reverse complement strand
GTTTCTCTATCCTTCCAGGGAACAGAGCGAACAGGCTGAGGGAATACAAAGGCTGCAACCCTCTCTCTCCAGCCCTGCAGTGGATGTGCCTGACAGTGGCTCGTTTCCATGTTCCTACCACCTACACCTACAACTTTCAAAGAAACCACAGTCCTGGATTGGGAACAGAACCGGATGTGCCAAACAGCCAGAGGCCATTTCATTGAAATGTAGCTGGCCTGATGGGAAGCTGGCATGACCAGAAAGGCCAGAGTCCTCCCTCTTGAGGTTTCAAGCTTTGTGCTGTAAATTTGAAGGTCCGCATTGAGATCAGATGAGTCAAATTCAGATAACCATCCAAACCATTAGATGGGGACTGAAACCTGATCTGTGTTCTCAAACCATTCCAGATGCACTGGTCTCCGATTTTAGTTTGCGTACAACCCAATCCAAGAGAGTATAGTCATTTCTCTAATAGCAGACGTTTAATTTGCTCATCAGTGGAAAATCTAAGTGTACATCAGAAGGTCAAAAGTTGCCAGAAGCTTGACACCCTTGAGACGGTGCCAAACCTCAAGCTTCCAATAATAAAGGCGCTCAGGAAAAGAAAGTGTTCTGCAACCGAACTTCTAGCATAAACAGGCATGTACTTTGCTGTCCCTTTGAAATGACTGAGTACTTTGCTAGACTTTGAGGGAAGCACAAGACCTAAGGAACACTAAGAAGACCACAGCTCAACTATGAGCCCATGAAACAGCAACCCCTAGCCATGGTCCAGGGAGGTGTGGACAGAGTGTTGAAATCCAAAGAAATGAAAGCTGAATTCACTAAATGGTGACATACTAAACAAATGTCAGTCATTAGTTCTAGTATCATCCATGTACATAATTTTAAAATGTATGTACATTCATCCCATGTAGATTTCTTGGGCCCTCGCTGCGTGCTAGCGAAGTGCTGAGGACTGATGGTTCAACAGGGAATTCTCTTGTGTGTCCCCTCACTGCCTGTCTTTTTTCAAATATTGAGTGACCATCTACCATGTTCTAAAAACAGTGCTAAGCCTGGAGCAGGGGATTCTCTACTTGAGCCCCTTGTGCCCCAGCTGGGAGTGACAGATACAATCAACCAGTAAATAACACGGTGGGATAAGTCCTTTAAAATGATGTGCGCACAGTCCTCAGGGGCATCCTTAACAATCATGCTTCAGCTTAAATCCCTGAAAAAGACTTTTTGCCTGCTACAGAGGGTATCTATGGAGGGTACCGACAATAAAACTAGAATTCACAGACATCGTTTACAGCGCTCTATCCTTACTATGAGTAGAATTGAAAATGCATGAGAGAACCACACACAGATCATGGCTGATAAAGTGTATCTATTAAACGACTCAGCAGTAGCTCCATGCGGCTGACCCACATGGGAAGGGTCTGGGTTCACATCCAGAGAGTACCTCAGGAGACTATCTCAGATCCCAGTAAGGAAGATTGAGGCCCTGATGG
>NW_006159521.1:5126843-5174073 GCF_000334495.1 Tupaia belangeri chinensis | reverse complement strand
GTAGGGAAACACTGGAAGCAAGATGGCAGACAACACCAGAGGTGGCAGATGGCATCCTGCCCCACCGAAATATTGTAATCCCAGAACTAAAGGAAAGAAATGGAGAGGAAGAAGTGGGCTTTGAAAAAGAAGCAAAAAGCTGTACTTGATGAGGTCTCGTGTTATGTCAGTGAAGTCATCATAGGACAGTCTCCCTTCTCAGAACTTACCCAAAACAGCTATCTAAAGGGGGGGGGCAGGGGAGAACTGTGCAAGCTTTTACTAGATGCTGAGGTCAGAGCCTTAATTAGAGTCACGATTGTATTGTATGTCTATTTGTGTAACTGTTCAATTAGGAATGTAAGAGCTGGGATAGAAATCTTAATGAGCTTTTAGTGTCATGATGCTTCAAGCATGCCCCCCCCTTTTTAAAAGTTATTGTTATTATTAAGCTTTCATATAGGCTTTTTCCTGTCTGCTGTCCAATTACATGGCTCTTCCTTCAGACAGGCTGAAATGCAAGACTGAACCTTTGCACATCAAATGCCATGCATGAAAGACAGGCTGGTTTTCTTTTATCATCTTCATGATAGAGATGAGGTAAACACTGCTTGGATCTGCCCTGTGGTCAATATAAGTTCTGGAAATGTTGGAATCTTAGGACCTTTTTTTTTTTTTAACAATGGAGAAAACAGATTCAGAAAGATAAAGTGACCTACTCAACATGATACAGAGGAAGCATGACACCCAGGAATTCTGACCTTCTAGGACCAGAGCAATCAAAGCACCTCCATGCATCAGAGTAAGGTCATCCCAACCCAACAATGTATCCCAGTACCCAAACTGGATTATTCCTTTAAAAAGGGAAGGGCCAGTCCTGCTGGGTAAGAGAGATGGATTCCCTATGGCTAACCGTGGGATTCAAATCCTAATCCGAGAAGCGCGAAAAACATGTGGGCATGTATGCCTGTCCAAAATCCTGACAGAAATGGAGGAGAAAGGACTGCGGCAGGATCATGCGCCATTGGCTGGGATTCCTTCTCTCTGGTGAGCTCCCAGGCTCTCTGGCAATAAGAGAGAAGAAGAAAAGGCGAGGGTAGTAGGAAAGGAATCCAGAAGGCATAATCTTGGTAGTCTTTAAAGGTATTTTACTTGATTTTTCCTTGCACCCTTCACTCCTCGGACTTGAGAGTTCAAGATATTTCCATTTGGAATCCTAGGAAAAGATCAGTGTTGAAGCATATTCTGATTTAAGCAAACCCTGGTCTATAAGAACCTATATTCATGATACCTGATAAATTGAGGGTTTATTTTTATCTTTAGAAAACTATTCTCTGCCTCAGTTTCCTCACACGTATAACAGGCGCACATAATAATGGTCCCTACCTTTCAGGATCACTGGGAAGATGAAGCAAAATGATGCAGTTAGTCTGTTCAGCATCCTATCTGGCAGCATCTACCTCAATCGGTACTAGCTGCTTTTGTTCTTATTCTTTTCATTATCACAAAAAGATGGCCAGAAGATTCTGAATGCCAACCAGTCAGAATCGTTTTTATATTTTGTAGGGAGAGGTGGAGAGCTTTGGGTGACATGCTGGGGGTGGTATAGGTGCTAACATGTAGGGATGATTAAAAAGCAGGAGAAAATTAATGTCAGAGCTTGTGAAAATCACTGTTGAGACAAAACAATGATTCTATTATAAATTAATAATGCAATTCACTTATGACATGCTATTGAGTGCTTGAAGAATGGATTGCCCTCAAATATTCTTTTCAAAACCCATTTATTGCCCAAGATAAATTTAAGGGTAGTGTCACATTTTGAAAAATGTTGTTTTATTGGCCATAATTTTTCATGGTTCCAGTGGGGGTCTAGTGACAGCCCAACATAGCAAATGTCCTTCACGTTGCCATCTTTTTTTCCCCTTTTCTTTAAAGCTGAATTGTCCTGGGACCACACGGAATGTGATTTATTTGTCCCTGGGCCAGTAGAAGGTTCCATGTAGGTGAAAATGGATGTGTGGCTAGCTGAAGTGAAATGGAAATGAGCTCTGCAGGCTGACGTCAGTGGAACAGGTAAGTAATCAGGGGACATTCTAGTGCTCTCAATTCTGACCACATGGAATTTGGGATGATTCCTGTCCCGTAAACATATACGCGGACCTACCTAGGATCGATCAGAAGAGAAAAGAGGGACATAAGAGAAGGGACGTGCTGTGAGCATCCTGGTGCCAGGCCCTGTGCCCCACACTTTATTTACTCACTTAGGAACTGCAACTGTCTAGTGAAACTTAGGTTTGATGAGGTTAGAAAACTTGTTCAAAGGAACATCACCACGGGAATTTGTTCCAAGTTCGGGCTGATTCAAAAGGACCCTGATGTTGCAAATATTGCAAAGACTTTGTTTTATCTTGCCTCTTCCTTGGGGAAACAGCAGCAGGCATCCACTTCCACAATGAGGCTGATGCTGTGGAAAGGAAATCAGAGGCCAGAGAGACTCAACATCAAATGAGTGCAGATATGTTTAAATCCGATTCTCCTATGGCCTGGTCCACGCTCTCTATACCACGCTCTAGTCATTAGGAATGAGGCAGGAGGATGAAGATGTCGACAGATCTGACGGACCACGTAGACGGCTGGCTTTCAGACAACCTGGGTTCCAGCCCCACCTGTCAATCCATCAGCAACCTGCTCCTTTACTTCTTTGCTCCTCTGTTTCTTCCTCTATCAAATGAGGAGGTTGGACTAGA
The DNA here is from genome assembly GCF_000334495.1 of Tupaia belangeri chinensis. NCBI lineage: Eukaryota > Metazoa > Chordata > Mammalia > Scandentia > Tupaiidae > Tupaia > Tupaia belangeri. Next base: position 5,171,344 of record NW_006159521.1, on the reverse strand, counting down.
AGACCTCTAAGGTCCCTTTCAGCTTGAACATTCCATTATTCTATTATCTTCGTGCTCTGATAAGTAGAAGCATATAGCCCTGGGCCTATTAATATTAACTGGGGCAAACAAGTAAAATTAGTTTAGGAAAATAGAGCTGTGGTTTTTGCTTGGAGCCGAATCTGTCTTATGAGACTCACTCTACACATTGGTAATGGGATTGCTGATGGCTCCTTGGCCAGAACCCGCAAACTCCCTGCAGTTCTATTTTCCAGTTGGTGCCCAGGGTGAGTGTCCTCTACAGGCCCATGAAACTGAGGCACGGCACAGTTTAAGTGGAAGGAGTAAATCAAACCAGTCATGTTCAACCTGACTCATCTTTCACTCATCCATTTCTTTTTCTTCAGAGAGATTTTGGCTATAGGGCACTCGCCTGAGACACAGAGAGACAGGAAGCAAGAAATCATCCCCCAGGGGTGATTGCTATGCTGCAATCCCTTCTCCTCCATTCTCCTCTTGGAATTCTGGACACACCTGTACAAGTGCCCCATGTGAGTTTTAAGGCACTGGGTCCAGGACTCAAACCGCAACTGACTACATGAGGGTCCAGCAATGTAACCATTTTTTTGCTGATCCCTATCCATCCTTTTTCTTTTCCTTTTTTTTTTTTTTTTTTGAGAGTTTTTCGTGTATGGTGTGTGCACTTGCTGGACAGAGAGAGAGAAAAAGAGACAGAAAATGAGAAATCACCTTCTGGGGGGATGGCCACATGGTGATGCCTTCTCCTCCATTATCCTCTAGGGATCTAGAAGAGAACTCATGTGCCTGACATGAATTTTAAGCTTACGGGTCTGGGACTTGAACCAAGTTCGACTACATGGGAGTTCAGTGATGTAACCACTACACCATCTGCTAGTGCCCCATCCATTTCTTAGTGGCTTGGTCAGCCTCCTGGAGATTGCTCCTTGAAGGCTCAGCTACAGTGATGAGTTGGTTCTCTGAATCCCAGAATTCCTGCTTTCCATACTCTCCCATTTGCAGTCTGGGCACAGCATACCTTCATGTCTCAATATCTGAGAACTATTGTGAAGATCCTAGATGCCAGAGGTCATGGTCTATGCTTTGGGGGATGTGTGATAGGTGAGGTTGTGATTTATAACAAGAGATACATATTTGGTCTTCATTCCTGAAACCATTGGAACTTCCTAAGGGCAGAGACAATAAAGGTGAAAGGAGTGTCTTTTGTTAATCCTAACAAGACCTTTTCAACCACACCTGACTTTGTTAATGAGGTAAGTTTTATATCATCCCTAAGGATGGCTGGCTGGTTGTCAGGGGAACCAGCCAAGTGATTAGAGGGTTGGAAGTCTAAGAACTTAAGACCCTCCAAGCAGGGGAGAGAGACTGATGGTTGAATTAATCACCAAAGGCCAAGGATTTAATCAATCATGCCTCTGTGAGGCATCCATTAAAAACAGGAGCTGGCGGGTAATGTGGTGGTTAAGGGCGCCAGACTCCCACATGGCAGACCACGGTTCAAGTTCCAGCTCTGTTGGCTTGCTTTCTCATCCCTCCTCTCTATCTCTCTCTCTGTCCATCTCTGGTCAAATTAAAATAATGTTAAATAAAATAATTCTAAAAATAATGTCAAAAAACCTAGAAGGATGGGCTCCATAGAGCTTCCAGGTTGTAGGGTAGGTGGAAGTGTTAGAAGGACGTAGTCAGTGGAACAGGTAAGTAACCGAGGGACATTCAAGGAAGGTGTGGGGCTCAAGGCCTCCCCCCTATGTTTTACCTTCCATGTCTTCCATCTGGCCATCCCTGAGTTGTACCATCTAATGATATACCAGCAAGCTGGTAAGTAAACTGGTTCCCTGAGTTCTTTGAGCCATTTTACCAAATGATTGAATTTGAGAATGGAGTTGTAGGAAAATTGAGGTTCAGCACAGGTGACAACATGGACGTTTATTGGCAACCTAAGGGTGGGCAGTCTTGTGAGAGTGAGCCCTCAACCTGTAGGATTTGATGCGACCTCCGATTAGTATTGGAATTGAGTTACGTTGCAGGACGGCCAGCTGATGTCTCCCGGAGAACTGGACGGAATGTTGTGGGATTAGAAACCCGCCCATCTGGTGTCGGAAATGAACTACTGAAAACACTAGTAGAGGTTTTTTTTCCTCTCAGGGGACAGAGATGGAAGCCACAGGCCACCTATATGACCCATATTGCCCTGTTTGCCAAATGTATTTTAATGTTCTGCTCTTGGCTTCTAACAAAAGATCCCGCCAGCCTATATGGTAATGTGCTGAGGACATTAGTGCATTTCCTGTAGGAATCTTGCCGAGGCTGTAGCTAACTTGCTCTCTCAATGTTCACTGTGAGTAGTCCTAAGAGAGAGATTGCTTCCACGATTTAATTCCAGGAAAATAGCTACCTCACTTTGGTGATCATTTTATGAGTAAAAATCATGAGGTAACTGTCTCCCCCCTTTGGGTCTGGTTGCCAGAAAGTCCAGGTCAAATGTGACATGAACTGATATCATTTTTCTCACTCTGTATATTTTTAATTTTGTCACGATCGTATTATTTATATTTAGCTATTGTTGTATATATCAAACATGTATTTGCCCCAAATATTTCTTTAAATCCAGTGAGATATAAATAAAGATCCAAATAAAGTCCAGAATTTCTTTGAATCTGAAGTTCCTAGCATAGTGTCAGAAACTCAGCAGGTGAGGCCTGCTTGGTTCACAGGGACTCACTCTTCCCCTCATAAAGCAGCAATTTTTGAGAGTCAGAGGTAGTCAGTAAAGAGCTGCCTGGTCCCTAATAATTTCTGGCTTCTCTTCAATCTACCATTGCCTGTTCATCTTTTTTTACTCAATGCTGAAAGCTACTCATGGTTGATCAGGCCAAAGAGAAGATTTCCATGAAGAGCTCTTTGCAAATAAACTAGGTAAGTACCTTGGCTAACCTAAGCCTCGGTTTCTTTTCTTTCTTCCTTTAAAAAAAAAAAATTATTTAATACTATTCTTCTTCTTCCTTCCTTCCTTCCTTCCTTCATTCACTTATTTATATTTTTTTATTTATTTAGACCTTTTTGCCATGGGTGTGTGCACTCACTAGAGAGACAGACAGAGACAGTGAAAGGTAAAGTGAGAAATCACCCCCTAGTGGGGATGGCCATGCCACAATCCCTTCTCTTCCATTCTCCTCCTGGGATCTTGGGCACAAATGCACATGTGGTTGGAGTGATTTTCAAACCACCAGGTCCAGGACTCAAACCACGGTCGGCCATGTAGGGGTCTGGTGATGTAACCACTACACCATCTGCTGTACCCTATTATTACTTCTTAATTTCCTATAGGACACATGTGCTCACCAGAGACAGAGAGAGAGAAATTGAGAAAATAAGTTGCCATGTCTGGGACTCAAACCATGGTTGGCTACGTGGAAGTCCAGCACCCCAACACACCACCTGCTGGCCCCAAGCCTCAGTTTCTTTGACTGCAAAATGGGAGTAGGAGAACCTCCCTTTGAGGTGACCATGAATATATCCACGTTGGTACACATCAAGCGCTTCAGCTCTCAGCACAGTGGTGCACGCAGTGAGTATCTGAAGAAAGGAAATGCTATTATTCAAGCAGACTCATATAATGAGAGCTGTTGTACTAGCTTAAGTTCACTTCCAAACCTGACCGTTCTGTTGGGTTAGCAAGCACTCAGTCAATAGAAGGCTCATGAACTTGGAGTCATGACCAACGCTGTTTGTGTGGCTACTGTAGATGGATTTAAAGGTTGATCAGAGATGGGAAGACACAGCCTTCAGGCTTCCTTCCCATCACCAATCATGATACTTTGTCTTCAGATCCATTCCATTAGAGATAGCGTGAGGATGTTAGGGGAAAAGAGGAATTCTCATGACCTTTTATTAGAAGTTCTTTCTTCTTTCAGGACCAGCAGTTGGCATAATGGCTATGTCGCTGGACTCCCATGTAGTTGACCGTGGTTCAAGTCCCTGACTCAGTGGCTTAAACTCACGCCGGGTGCGTGTGCATGCGTGCCCAAGATCCCAAGAGGAGAATGGAGAAGGGACTGCAGCATGGCCATCCCCCCTGGGGGGTGATTTCTTGCTTTCTGTCTCTGTCTCTCTGTCTTTCTGGCAAGTTTCATTTTCCATATAGCAAAAAACCTCTCAAAAAAAAAAAAAAAAAAAGAAGAAGTTCTGTCATGTGTAAATTTTACCTGGGACCTTATCAATTGGACAGTGAAGCATTTTCCAGAGAAAGAACACCCAGGGAGACAACTGAGAAAATGTCTGCGAGCACTGCCTGTTTGCCTGTGTACAAGTAAATAAAGAGCTGCTTCCTCCATGCCCTGGCTAAACTCAGGTTGGCAGCCTGCTCATTTCCACCAAGGCACTGTCAGCACACTTGAGGACGCCATGGTGCCAAAGGTGACGGGCAGCCCAGTTTCGCTGCCAGCCTTGGATTGAATTGTACGTTATGCACCTCCATTACCTTACAGTAAATGTTGATGTTGGTGTCCTTCAGAAAATATGCCATGTCTACGAAAAGAACTCCGTAGCTCTCTATATTTTGGCTGGAATGACCATAAAATTGCAGGTGCCCATCCCAACCAGGGTAGACACGTTCTCCACTAACCTTTGTCTAAGGAGTTGTCAGGCATCTGAATGGTGGCTAAATTAATTGGTGGGAAATTTCCAGCAGCTATAGAGGCCAGAGGTTTACTTCATAATTTTAAAGATGGGTTTTTGTTTTCCATAAAAATCTCAGAAGGGGCTTCGCTTACAGAGGCTGGTCACCAGGTTGTCTACAAAGCAGACTGTTTTGGTTGTCTAACTGGAGAAGAAACGACAGTTGACAATAATGGAGGACGTGGCTCAACCTAGGTCCCTCTGGTCCAGTCACGACTTTGGTTAGAGACATTACTGGAAATCTCTTGATGACAGAGTCTCTTGAGAGGTAGGTGGGCAGGTCTGTTAGCACACAGGGTCCAGCCCATGGTGGGCCACATCATAGGTACTATAAATATTTGCTCCAAGTTTCAAGTTGCCACAGCTGTTCCCAGGTTATGGATTTCACAAAGCCCTTGGGTAGGAAACTTCCCAGACTTCCAGGAGAGGAGAAAAATAAAAAAGCAGTTGATGACAGTCCCCCATCCCCTTGGAAAACCATAACATGGACCAAAAATTGCTCAAGTGATTCAGACTTTAACAATTCTGGCCTTGATACCTGTGTTATCCTCCTCTCGTCCCCTCTGGCTTTTCAGTAGGTCACCTTTCCTTCTTCCTCTGCACCTACACTCCAGAGAGGAGGCAAGCTGACCAGGATACAATGCATGATTCCAAATTCATAGTGATCTCAAAAACTAACTTTGGGCTTCTCTGACATCTTCCATCGCCTGCTCCCCTTTTCTCACTCACTGCTGCAGGCTAATCATGGCTGATTAGGCCAAAGAGACGATCCCCAGGAAGTGGTCTTTGCAGAAATGGTATTAGACTCAATCAGACATCTAGCCAGGTCATGATTTCACTCATGAGGTGATGAGCATGGCTAAGGTTATTCTGTCATCTGCTGCAGCTTGCTGCAGAAATCTGCTGCTATTCACTGTGACACTTTATGAACTGCTCGTGTGTGCCAGGCAGTTTGCTAAGCACTGTGTGGATATATAAAAATAAATTCAACGTAAATATTATGTATGAGTTAATTGTATCGCGTGAGGAAGAATCACATGCCTACTTATATAGTTGGAGAATGGAAAGTGCATCTTAAAAACTACAGAGATTATAGAAGGAGCATTTAACAGGCCAAAGAATATAGAGTTCCCTGTTGAAAAAAAATCTTTATAGGGACCAGGAGATAGTGTAACGGTTATGTAGCTGGACTCCCACTTGGCCAACAGCAGTCTGAGTCCTGGACCCGGCAGCTTAAAACTCACACCAGGTGCATGTACATGCATGCCCCAGATTCCAAGATGAGAGTGGAGGAGAAGGGAGTGCAGTGTGGTCATCCTCCCGGCAGGGGTTATTTCTTGCTTTCTGTCTCTCTCTGTCTCTCCAATGAGCACATGCACCCTATAGCAAAATTCTTTCTTAAAGAGAGTTGTATATTTTTGCTTTATTAAAGGGAGAAAAAAAACTATTATGTCTTCTCGCTGTATCTATGGGGTGGCATGGAAGAAGTAATCCATATGGTTGCCCTCGATAGGAAGAAATGGAGAAGACATGGCAGAGAAGGTGAAGCAGGGCCGAGCAGTAGCAGCAATGACGGAGCAGAAGGGGAGGCTTTAGCAAGTACACACCTGTGTACCGAAGTCTAAGTGGCACCTTGCCATCACGTTGGCAGTCTATTTATAACCGTGTGTGAGTTATGATGCTTAAACACTTCTGCACAGAAACCAACTTGGTATCACAAAAGCATAGACACGTAGACAATGGCTTGAGCTTTTTACTGTAGCCCTGAGATTTCGGGTTCTCGGTGGTCACAGGCATCTTATGCTAGCTCAGCCCTCACACTCACAGCTACAGACGGGTCACTCGTAGTAGAATTAACTGTCCCTGCAACACTGGAACAGGCCTGCCTCTGGTCATAGCATAAGATAAGCCCTAACCATGTTGTTTTTTCTCCAAAAGAAACAATAGGATTGCCTGCCAACTCGTAGTTTTTACACACTTTTTTTTTTTTCCTTTTTGGCCAGAGAATGTGTGTATTCACTAGAGAGTGACAGAGAGAGCACCCCCCAAAGGTGTGTGGTCACACCACAATCCATTTTCATTTCTCTATCCTGTTGGGATTTTGGGCGCATACATGTGCTTAGTGTATTTTACAAGCTTCTTGGGCCAGGATTAGAATCACAGTTGGCCTTGTGAGATTCTCTTCTCTTAACTGTATGCTAGGGGCCAGCTCTATACCCCTTCTTAACGCTCTCAGTTAGTCTACTAATCTTAATATTAAGATGCACCACAGCTGGGACCAGCAGTTAGCATAATGGCTATGTCGCTGGACTCCCATGTAGTAGACCGCGGTTCGAGTCCCGGACCTGGTGGCTTAAACTCACGTTGGGCACGTGTGTGTGTGTGTGCCTAAGATCCTGAGAGGAAAATGGAGGAGAAGGGATTGCGGCATGGTTATCCCCTCAGGGGTTGATTTCTTGCTTTCTATCTCTATGTCTCTGTCTTTCTGGTGAGCGCACGCGCCCTATAGCAAAAACCTCTCCAAAAAAAGAAAAAAGAGATGCACCACAGCTAACTAATTTGCCTGAAAATGCAAGCTGGGGAGGCTCTGCTACTGTTACAAACACAACTAGATCTCCTCTCCGAAGGGAGAACTTTAGGAAATGTTGTGTGTGTGTGTGTTTAAATATAGCGAGCACGTGCACATACATGAGAGGAAAGGAGAGAGAGAAAGCATCTTTTGCAGGACTCCTTGTGACATGATTGCCCCCTTGCTAGCCCTCCAGCAACTCAGGACTTTGGGCTCCATGCAGATACTGGGAATCTTTTTAGGCTGACATGGGCATCCAAACTCATGGTCTGCCAAATGGCTTCCAGTACTGCACTCCTGCATACTGCACACTACGCGCCATAGGCTGGGCTGGAATTGGCTTCTTGAACACAGCAGAATGCACATGCCAAAGAGCAATGAGAATGGGCTTCAGCACACAGTAGGTCAGGTGTACAAAAGGAGGTGGGTTGCAAAGTTCCAGACCACAGAAGTTTTGCATACTTTCCAAAATTATGTTCCTGCTAGAGAGCAAGGTTTCTTTCTTTCTTTTTTCAAACCATACCAAAGCACATACTTGGAGGCCAAATGCCTTAATGGAGCTTAATATGTCACTGGTAGCTCTCCTGTGGAATTTGGAGTTCAGTTTACAAGCTTAAAGAGCACAAAATAATTGCCTTCATTGAGTCACTGCCCTTAGCAAACAAAGCATTACTATGGGACCAGGGGACTACATCCACATGAAGTATTTTTTTTTTTTTGAGAGATTTTCACTGTAGGGCACATGCGCTCGCCAGACAGACAGAGAGAGACATAGAGACAGAAAGCAAGAAATCACCCCCCAGGGGGGATGGTCACGCCGCAATCCCTTCTCCTCCATTCTCCTCTCGGGATCTTGGGCACGCACGCACACGCGCCCGGCGTGAGTTTTAAGCCACCGGGTCCGGGACACGAACCACGGTCGACTACGTGGGAATCCAGCGACATAGCCATTACGCTAACTGCTGGTTCCCGCCACATGAAGTATTTTATGTGTACTATTTGTTTCAAGAGCCATAGGCAGCCAGACTACCCATAATGCCACTCACCAAATACACATCACCAACTCAGATTCTTCCTTTTTGAAACTATTAGGTTAGGAGAGTTGAGGAGGAAAATACTATGCCTACAGCCTGAAGGCTAGGTGGTTTTTCTACTTAAAAAGGAAGCCTTTTCCCTTTTAAGCTGGCTCCCTTCTAGTCCCTTCCAAGCTGCCTATGTGGAATGGTCAACTTCCACCTGCCACAATCATGTACAAATAAGACTTTAAGGAAGCTAAATATAGCATGGTACCATGTATTGTATCTTGGAATAGAACAATCCAACTGAAGTCCAGACTTTAGTTAACAGTAATGTGCCAATACTAATCTCAGAGTTTTGACAAATGAATCAGAGTTAAGTAAGACATTAACACTGGGGGAAACTGAGTGAAGAGTACAGAGGAGCTCACTGGCAGTGCTAAGAGGAACTGTCTGTCAGAAAGCAAGTGCTACAGTCAGGAGGGAGAGTGAGTCTACTTTTTTTTATTTTATTTTTTTTAATTTTTGCTATAGGGCACCTGTCTTTCTGGAGAGAGAGCATGTGAATGAGGGAGAGAGACACCCCCCCCCCCAGGGGGATGGCCATGCCACAGTCCCTTCTTCTTTCTCCTCAGGATTTTGGGAATGCACACAAATGTGTCCAGCATGATGATTAAACTGCCAGGACCAGGACTCAAACTGCACAGTGGGCAGGATCCAGCTGCCTTAACCTCCATACCACCTACTGGCTGAAGAGAGCTAGTCTAAGATACAGGCACGATGCCTTGGAGGTCCAGGTCTGCACAAATAAGGATCTGACCTTACATCAGTTATAAACCCCTGCGGAATGGAGATGCATCCAGTGCCAACTCCATTCAGCTCCCCAATTCTAGTTGGTGACCTTCCCAGTACCCCAGAGTCTCTTCTCACCCAAGATCAAATTGTTCATCTCATATTCTATTTTCCTAACATCTTTTACACCAGACTGTGGTCTTACATGGGTAAAGGCTATGTGTGTGTGTGTGTGTGTGTGTGTGTATGTGTGTGTTCGTGTGTGTGTTTTCCAGTACCATCATCAGTCAGCCAAGTATTAGGCACAAAGTGGGTCTCTGGAATGAATAAGTGGATGGATGGTCATGCCACTTAGATCTAGTCCAGAAATCTGTGTCTATTTCTAAAGGTTGGGAGAACTTGGTATCAAATGGTAAGTGTTATTTTTACTAAAATAATTTCCAGACACATTCATACAACTAGTAATGAGCTCACAGAGCTCGGCAGTATTAACGATACGTACAGAGCCTTTTGCAGAATGACATAATGAGAATGACAACATTTTATGACTAAGTACCAGATAATGAAAGAAAATTAATTAATTCACTGCTAAGATAAATGACTGTATGAACTTGGGGAAAAAAGGCTGCCATAGCTATTATGTTTCTAAGTTTGTTCTGGAATATCAAGTACCTTCCATGAAACAACTCCCACCTCCAATTAGCTGTATTAGCTCTATTAAATTGGGATACAACTAGAGATATCCAGCTGCTGTATTAAACATCTCCAAATAATATTCTGGAGCAAAAACAGATTCTGTAGGTAACAGGTGTAAAATACCAGGGAATTTATCTTTCACATAGTAACCCACAAAAGAAGAGGCACATACAGAATGCAAAGCAGTCTGTCTCTCCTTCTAGGCATATTTGCCAGTTAGCTTTTCAGGGAACCCACCTAAAACAAACAACCTAGTTTTCAATGTCAATATTAATTGTACCAAGCTAAGGCATCAGGTCCTGAAGGGGGAAAAAAAGAAAAATCAGAAACAACTGTTTGTTTTACATCTAGCGTCCTCCTTCTTTGGCAAATACTCAAGAAAACTGATGAAAATCTTATTTTACGAGTTCACTGCTCATAAAATTTATATATTTGAACATTAAATTTTATAGGTTTTGGATCTGGGGGCAAGTAGATTATACACTAGACTTTTACTTACTCTCAGACTGAAACTGTGTTTATGAGAGCGTAGCTGAATTAGTTACAAACAACATTTGTATCTTATATTATTTTTCCCCAAAAAAATATATATATTAAGCACGAACTATGTACCAAGCATTGTTCTAGGGACTGAAAATATAGCAGCAAGCAAAAAAAAGTTCCCAACAATATAGAATTACTTTTTTTTTTTCCCTTTTTAATGTCCACTGCTAGGGAGGGTATGTACTCGCCAGAGAGAGAGAGAGGGGAGGAGAGAACTGCTCTCAGTAGGGCATGGTCATGCTGCAATACCTCTCCCTCCTCCTCTCCCTCTTCCTCTCCCTCCTATCAGGATCCCAGACACACACACACACACACATACACACACAATCCTGGCATGCTCCTTAAGTTGCCTGTCTGGAACTCAAACCATGATTGGCCATATGGGCTCCAGCTCCCTTAACTTCTGTGCTCTAGATCCAGCCTAGACCTACATCCTAGCTTAGGAGTAAGAAACCTCTGTAAAGTATCAGGAGAGTCAACGTTTTTGGCTTTATACCTAAATTATCTTTTGCAATACTCAATCCTTCCCTTGTGGCACTAAAACAGTCATAGACAATATATAAAAAATGAGCATGGCTGTGTTCTCATAAAACTTTATTAATACAGGCAGGGATGGAGATGGATCCAACCTATAGGTTGTGGTTTGTCAACTCCTGTTCTGGTTCATAAAATTTCTTATAAATCACTGAAACTAGAAAGGAGTGTTATAGAATTTATGGAGTGATTTATAGGATTATAGAAACTTAAGAGTTTACAAAGGCCATCTACTTATATTGACCTTACTTTTCTCCTCATGAAGTAGCACCATGATTAAGAGTATGGCCCTTGGGGTCAGCCTGCCAGAATTCCAATCCTGCTTTTTCCATTTATTATAGGTGACTTGAAGCAAGTTATTTAATCTCTGTGAGCCTCACTTTTCTCATTGATAAAAAGAAGATGGTACTAATAGCTACATCTCAAGAGGCTTTTTTTAGATAATCTATTGAAACACTGAGCAGGGCATAAAGATCAAAGGAAACTCACTACAAATTCTAGTCATTCATCAGAACAACAAGAACAATAACGGTGATGACAATAGTCCTTAGGCTTGAAGAGGTAACATGACTTAGGTCCCATAGCTAGTTACGATGGGAGTACTGGCAACTCCAAAGTCAGGATCTTACCTATTGTACTGGTAGGAAGTCCAGTGCCTTAACCACCACACCAAATGCTCGCCCCTGTCTAGAGACTTAAGGGAAAACAGGCCTATCCTCAGCCTTCCTACTAGGAATATGTATACTGTTGTCTGACCTATATGCCCGATCATGAAGTTAACAATGGAAATGATCCATAAGAAGAACATGTTTATTCAGAGAATAAATTCTTCAACAGAAGCCTAAAGTAGATGCCTCAACCTAAGCCCTCTATTGTGGGATGAAGATGGGCATAGTTGATTCACTGTGTGGCACAATCTCCAGATAAGGTGAAATGTTTTGACTCTTTTCTACCTGATGGCATGTTCCAGCAGCTACCCAAGGAGCTCCTCGAAATATTACTTTTCATGGCAATTATTTTTAGCCTGTTTGCTTGTTTTACTTAAGGATCAGGTTCTCCAAAATCTCCTTTAAAAACTACAGTTAGTCAATGTATTTGATGTAAGTTATCCTGAGGGAAAGAAAAAAACCAGAGCTGTGAGGGCCAAGAGTTTTCTACCACCACACCCTCCTGAAGGCCTGCATAGTTTTACCACTTCAAGTAAAGCAAGCCACAACAGCATGAATGTTCTCTCAGGGAACTTGAAGCTAATTCATTGTGAATGTGACAGCTAGCATGCAGAGAATTAATTTCCTGAAGTTGGTCCCACCCCCTCCAATCCATGTGTTTTTTCTGAGGTTGATAGTTTCTGGAATCTATCATTTGTGGGTTCTGACAGGAAGTAGAAAGTCCAAAAGACCACCACACTGTGAGAGTCAGTAGAATATTTCTGACAAATGGTTTTGCTGACTTCAGACATCTGGGTCACATTGATCTTAAATTTGATTTTAAGATCTCTCTTTCCAGCCTGAAGACAATGTTCATTGTGGAAGTTCTGGGCATGCCCACACTGATGCCCAAATACATCATCCCCTCACTCATCTTCACAGGCTTTGCTATCAGATCACGGCCATATGATAGAGAACTAGAGCTTCAGTTCACTTAGAACTGGATTTATCATGTTTGTTTGAGGTATTTGTTGATTTTATTTCCTGAGATCATTTGGAAGACTCGCGAACAGTCCCTTGCAGGAAGTTTTCAAAGATAAACTTGATCAGTCACTCATGACTCAATTACTATTGGGTTGTCTGGAAAGTTATGACACATTTTTGCATAGAAAAACACAGAAAAATACATCATGACTTTTCTGACAATCTATCATTTGTTAAATAACCGTGTTGGGCGTAACTTCTATGCCTGAGAGTTATGAAGTATATATAATGTCAGGAAAATATGGTTATTTCTTCAAGGATCAATGGGGCAGACAGACACCTAATTGTAATTCAACATGCTAAATGTGATCACAGAGGTATTTACGGCTCTGAGGATACTGGAGAAGATTTTTTAAATGAAGAGACATCTCCAAGGATGAGAAGTAGTTCAAAGCAAAGTAAGTAGAAAACATACACCAAGCTGAGCATATATGAACACAAACACAGATTTCAGGACCTTTTAAGACCTAATGTGCTCTTACAAAAAATGAAAGTCTGTGCTTCTTTACCTCTTTCACTTTCTTTACCTCTTATCCTTCTTATATAACTCAGTTTCTCTAGGCTCAGTGCCTGCTATTTTGTAAGAGTACATAGTGATGTCAAATGAACGAGTGCTTTTTGTTATGTTTCTTAATGCATTTTCTACTCAATAGATAGAAAATGTTCTGAAGATAGGCTGGAACTATTTTGATGTGATCCAAAGGCATCTAGTTAATTTAGTTGGTAACTAAAAGAGAATATGGTTTTAGACAAGAATTCCAAGATAATTTAATGGAGAAAGAATAGTGTTTTCAACAAATGGTTTTAGGATAACTGGACACTTACATGTGCAAGAATTAAGCTGGACTCTTGCCTCACAGTATATAAAAATTAACTACAAATGAATTAAAGATTCATTAAACCTAACAGTTAAAATTGTAAAACTCTTAGAAGAAAATATTGGAGTAATTCTTTGGGACTTTGGATTTGGACATGGTTTCTTAAATTTGATATTAAAAACACAAGTGCTAGAAGAAAAAAATTGATAAATTAGACCTTATCAAATTGAAAAACATCTGTGCTTCAAAGACATAATAAAGAAACTGAAAAGATAACTCACAGAATGAGAGAAAAAATTTGTAAATCATGTATCATAAGGAATTTGTATGAAGGGTACATAAAGAACTCTCACAAATCTATAGTCAAAAGACAAACAACCCAATTTTAAAAAGGGCAAAGACTTAAATAGACATTTCTACAAGTTGATATTTAAAAGTTCAATAAACACATGAAAAGATGCTCGAACTATTGGTATTTATGCAATCAAAACAGGAGACACTAAGTCATATCCACCAGAATTGACTAAAATTAAAGTGATAGACAAGAATAAATGCTGACAAGGCTGTAGAGAAATTGAAACCCTCATAAATTGTTGGTGAAACTGTAAAATGGTGGAGCCATTTTGGAAAGCAGTTTGGCAGTATCTAAAGGAGTTAAGCAAAGAGTTACCAGACCCAGCAATTCCATTCCTAGGTATGTACCTAAAAGAACTGAAAACACATGTTTATACAACCACTTGTGCATGCATACTCACAACAGCACTAATCATAATAGACAAAAACTGGAAACAACTCAAATGTTTATCAGCTGGTGAACTAATAAATAAAAATGTGGTATATCAATACCATGGAATATTATTTGGTGATGAAAAGGACTAGAGTACTGACACATGCTGCAACCTCAAATACATAATCAGTGAAAGAATCAGTCACAAAGGACCACTTACTGGATGACCCCATTGACGTGGATTATCTAGAACAGGCTCATACATTGATGGACAATAGATTACTAGTTTGTAGGAGCTGAGGGGAGGGGGAAATAGGGACTGACTACTACTAATGCAGAGAGTTTCTTTTCAGTACGATGCAAATTTTCAGCTGATGATGGTTGCATAATCTACAACTATGCCACTACGTTATAAACTTTAAAAAGGATGACTATGTGAATTATACTTCGATAAAGCTGTGGTTTTTTTTCTTTCTTTCTTTCTTTCTTTCTTTTCAATCTAGGTAGATGTTACCACTTCCACTATTATCATCACTTTACCATCATAGTAGAAAATGTTATCGAGTGGTTACTTCATGCCAGTGCTGAGCTGAAGATTTTACACAGTATCTGGTGATGGAATCTCTTTTTTGCAAGGTTAGCCCAAGAATACTCTGTTGTAGAACAGCCTGTCTTCTCTCCATTTAGTATCTTTCCATGGTGCCTTCCCCTGACCTTGGCCCAGAGTGGAATTCAGTAAGTATTTTTTGATTTCAGTAGTTCTCCCTTATCTATAGGGAATGTTCCAAGACCTCCAGTGGATGCCTGAAACCATCATATGGCTACTAAGTGATTAATGGGCTGTACGGTGGATACTCTGGACAAAGGGATGATTCATATCCTAGTAGGATGGAATTAGATTTCATCACACAACTTGGAATGACACACAATTTAAAACTGATAAATTGTTTATTTCTGAAATTTTTCCATTTAAGATTTTTTGGACCACAGTTGATTATGGGTAACTAAAATCATAGAAAGGAAAACCGTGGATAAGGGAGATTACTGTATTATCAATAATTCACTGTCTTGGGATCAGCAGATAGAGAAATGGTTAGTTGCTGGACTCCTACATAGTCGACCATGGTTCGAGGCCTGGGTCTGGTGGCTTAAAACTCAAGCCAGGCATGTATGTGTACATTGCCAAAATCTCAAGAGGAGAATGGAGGAGAAGGAATTGTGATGTGGCCATCCCCCCTGGTGGAGTGATTTCTTGCTTTCTGTCTCTCTGTCTCTCTCTGGCAAGCACATGTGCCCTATATAAAAAGAAATCTATTTTTCTTCTTCTTCTTCTTTTCTTTTTTTTGAGAGGTTTTTGCTATAGTGTGTGCACACTTGCCAGAAAGACAGAGAGAGACAGACAGAAAGCGAGAAATCACCCCCCAGGGGGGATGGCCACGCAGCAACCCCTTCTCCTCCATTCTCCTCTTGGGATCTTGGGCACACACAAATACATGCCTAGCATGAGTTTAAACCACTGGGTCCAGGACTCGAATCATGGTCGACTATATGGGAATTCAGTGACATAGCCATTATGGCAACTGCTGGTACCAAGGAAATCTCTTTAAAAAATAATAATCTACTATCTTTTCTTAATTCGAGGAATAGCCAGGTAAGCTGTGACTGTGCAGCGGCAGCACAGTGCTCTGCATGCTGAAGTCACATGGGAAGATCCTGGGTTCCCAGCCCAAGGTCTTCCTGTGCGTACAGCGAGTGTGTGCATGTAAGTGCTCGTTATTCTGACTGGCACTCGGAGTAGGACTGCAATATGAAAACAGGGTTGGAGTACATGTTTCTCTCTCTGTCTCTGTCTCTCTCTCTCATAGAGGAAATAAACTTGAAAAGAAAGAACCGATCATTTCTAGTGAAAACACTGTAGTTCCCCCTCAAAATTATTAATGCATTCCAAGGTCTTGCCATTCATTAACAATTCGAGATCATACTCACCGAATTCCTATTGCTTACTACTTCAGACGCCTAAGTAAAAATAAATAAATAAACTTGAGCAGTCAAGGCAATAAAAGGGAGATTTCACTTTTATGCTACGGAATTATGTCTGAATGTGCCCATGATTTCTTCTCTTTGCAGATAATGGCAAAATTGCCTAAATCATATGCCTGCAATGCTCTAATGAGACCCGATTTGGATGCATTTCCATTCAAACTCAACGTGTAAACCCCCCTACTCCCAACATCTCGCCAGAGTACACAAACTTTAAAAACAGATTCTGCTGAAGTGAGTTCGGGCTGAAGACTCAAGTGTGGAGCCTAGATGAAGTTAATAGAATTTTCCAGAGTTAAGGAGGACAGAGTGACTTTCTCCTCACCAGCTCTAGCCCTCTCGGAATGCAGCGAGAGCTGCGGAGTCGGCATCAGCTTGTTGGTGGTTGGTGAGGATCAGAAGGAACGAAAACTGGAGCTCCGAGACTGCAGATGTGCTGACACTGCCTTGAGCCTCTGCAGGCCTGACTGCCTGCCGTGCACTGGCCGAGTCACGGCCACTCTGAGGCCAGCCTTCTTTGCTCGGAAGAAAGCCCTGTTGTTCTGCCAGTGCCCTGTGGAGGCTTCTTGGCTAAATCCCGATTTCCTATGATACTCAGACCTCTGTCTGAAAACTTGAGTCCCACAGAAATAGCAGCTATCAGAAGCAATGTTACTATAGTGACCTACTGTGCTTATTTTTCCAGATGAGGTAACTTGTGCCCAGAGGTAATGTCTTGTTCTCCAAGTTATGCAGCAGGTTGGTTAAAGGAAAATTCCAGTTATGGAGTCCCTCCCTCCTGTATCCAGAGTAGGTATCTAGTCCTACAACCTTTACTTTTCCTTTTCTTTCTTTTATTTATTTATTTATCTATCTATTTATCTATTTATTTATTTATTTATTTATTTATTTATTTTAAGGTTTTGGTCATGGGGCGTGTGCAGAGAAAGAGAGACAGAGAAAGGGAAAGTGAGAAATCACCCTCTCGGGGGATGGCCATGCCATAGTGTCTTCTCCCCCATTCTCCTCTCTGAAATTTGGGCATGCACACGGTGTGATTTTTCAACCCACAATGTCCAAGATTCAAATCTTGGTGGGCCATGTTAAGAGTCCAGGCCTTAATAACTACCATGCCACCTGCCAATCCAGTGTTCATTTTGTCATGTGCACTTCTTGTATTTCAGACCTCCAGGCCCACGGTGTATCTGCACCTCATTTCTCTATCTGTCAGGATTAGGGGGCACACATGCACACATGTTCCCAGTATGTTTTTCCAGCTGCTGGGGCTGGGAGTTGAACCATGGTAGGCACTGCACGATCTGATTCTCTACATGCAGTGCTTAACTACAAGGCTGGCCACTGCCCTGTGAGGCCTTGACCTCTTTGGTTGTCCAGTCCCTCTCCTGCCCAGGTCCCTATGTGAGAAGCTCAAACTGCCGTGTGTGTTAGAAGAACAGACTTTCAGGACCAGCAGATGGTGAAACGGCTATGTCGTTGGACTCCCATGTAGTTGACCACGGTTCAAGTCCTGGACCCTGTGGCTTAAACTCATGGCGGGCATGTGTGCCCAAGATCCCGAGAGGAGAAAGGAGGAGAGGGGACTGCGGTGTGGCCATCCCCCCGGGGGGGTGATTTCTCGCTTTCTGTCTCTCTGTCTCTGTCTGTCTAGCGAGCGCATGCGCCTTATAGCAAAAACCTCTCCAAAAAAAGAAAAAGAAAGAAAGAAAGAAAGAAAGAAAGAAAGCAAGCAAGCAAGCAAGCAAGCAAGCAAGCAAAGACTTCCTATCCACTAAATAGCACCAAAAAACAGTCACCTGTGTAGGGAGGTGGGGGCGGGAGTGTAATGCGATAAATAGCTAGGCTCATATGGCTCTCTGTACTGAGTTTGAGTCTTGGCCTGCTAGCTGCTCGCCACATGTCCTTCCTGAACCTCAGCTTGTTCAGCAATAACAGGGGAATAGCTCTAGTGCCTCTACTGCAGGACTGCCATGGAGTTTGAGAGGAGGCCTCTACAACCCCTAGACCAGAGCCAGGAGCACAGATGATGAGAAAGCTCATAGGAAATGTATATTAAAAAACTATTGGGACCAGCAGTTAGCGTAACGGCTATGTCGCTGGACTCCCATGTAGTTGACCGTGGTTTGAATCCCGGACCTGGTGGCTTAAACTCACGCTGGGTGCGTATGCATGCATGCCCAAGATCCCGAGAGGAGAATGGAGGAGAAGGGATTGCAGTGTGGCCATCCCCCCTGGGGGTGATTTCTCGCTTTCTGTCTCTTTGTCTCTGTCTGGCGAGCGCACACACCCTATAGCAAAAACCTCTTAAAAATTATTTATGGATTTCAAACTAGTTTTTGCACTAAAATAAACTAATACAGTAATTCATTTTTCTGTGAACTTCTGAAGTCTCCATGAATGAGTGGTTAGTATAATCTGGGGAAGGAACAGCAAACAACCACCAAAACTCTATAAAGTGATGCAATGAACATCTCATTAGAAGAAACATGATCACCATGTAACTGTGCTATTTATGTGGTTTCAATTATTTATTTTAAAAATATAAAACAAAAACAAATAAACAAAAAAAACAGGGGCCAGCAAATGGTGTGGTAGTCGACCACGGTTGAAGTCCTGGACCTGATAGCTTGAAAATAATGACAGGTGTGTGTGTGTGTGTGTGTGTGTGTGTGTGGGTGGGTGCGTCAAGTCCTAGGAGGGGAATGGAGGGGAAGGGACTATAGTGTGGCCATTCCCCCTGGGGGCGATTTCTTATTTTCCCTCCTATTGTCTCCCTCTGGCTCTTTGCTTTCCCGAGAGAGCACTCACTCTATGGCAAAAAACTTCAAGAAAAAAAAGAAAACAAAACTCAGTTGCTGTGATTATTTCGATTATAGGAACAAATTATAAGGACTCTCTTTAAGAAAGCATGAAATGATATCACTAGAGAGCAGATATAATAGGCTATCAGTAAAATCTATCATTAATAAACTGATAGAATTGAGATTTAGAATCAGGGTTTTAGAAATTCCTCTATACATAAAGGAGAATGCTGTGTGTATGTGTATATATAAATACACACACACACACACACACACACACTATATATATATGTATAATATGTATATATTATATATATATATTCTTAGTAGTTAGGGTGGCTGGATCCCTCCCAGCTGACTGCATGGTTCGAGTCCTGGACCTGGAAGTTTGGAAAATATGCTGGATCCATGTGTGCGTGTCTGAAATTTACAGAGAATAGAGGAGAAGGAATTATGGTGTGGCCATATCTTCTGGTGGGGGGAGAGAGGTTCTCACTTTCTCTGTCTCTGGCAAATGCATGCACCGTAAAACAAAATTTTTAGAAGTTTATTTCTTTATTGAGAAAGAGAGAGACACACAGAGAGAAAAACAGGCTTCTTCCACAGGATCTTCACACAGATCATGGGCGTGCATTCGTGTACACATACATACGTATACACACGCATACACACACACACACACACACACACACACACACACACACACACACAGTGTTCAGGGAGGTCTCTAGACGCTAACCCAGAACTGTCTCATATGGGTCAGCCTTGCAGAGCACTGCTTACTGCTGTACTGTCACTAAGCGTCTTGGGTAAGCTTTTAAATGTCAGTTAGCAGGAGTAAATGATTTCTTTGTCACCACTTGTAAAATAAGATACAAGCATAAGCTCTCCACCTCTCTGTGCCATTTTGGAATATTGTTTCCTTTAAAAACAAATATACAAGCCATTACCACGAACGTGGGATTGTCATCCGAGTCACTAGAAGGAGATTTATGAAGTCTCCAACTGCATTTCCTGTAAGTGCGCTTTGAAGAAATAATCTACTCCATCACCCATGGGCCCCATAAGAAGGCTTGCACAAAAATTTCCTTCAGATGAAAGTGTAAGAAGCAGATTTGCTTCCCTCAGAGGCTGAAATTTTTCTCTCCTGACCAATCACATCTCCCTTTACTCTTACGTTTCGCCCTCAGAGGCTGAAATTTTTCCTTCTGACCAATCACATCTCCCTTTACTCTTACGTTTCGCCCTCAGAGGCTGAAATTTTCCTCTTCTGACCAATCACATCTCCCTTTACTCTTACGTTCCGTGCCCCATATGGCATTCTTCTCTTCATTCTCATATATCCTTGGGCCTCATCTCTTCTTTTTGTAAATAATTATTTTATTTAGCTTTATTTATTTATGTAAATTTGACCAGAGAGGGACGATGGGTGGGGTGGGGGGAGACAGAGAGAGAGAGAGAGAGAGAGAGAGCGAGCTGCCAGGTCCAGGACTTGAACTACGGTTGGCCATGTGGGAGTCTAAAGCCTTTAACTGCCACACCACCTGCTGGCCCCAGCCTCGGGTCTAATTTATAAACAATGATTCCTGTTAGGTTAAACCTGCTGTCATTTTTGAAGATCAAAAATGGGTGAATTTCAATGACTTCACCTGATTCAACCTGTTTTCACCATTTTTAGTTAATGGGTTTGTTATAGGCCAGCCCAAAGGCTCTGTAAATGGAATAACAGTATGAATAAAACAAAAACGAACAATGGCCTTATTTTTTACAAATACTGAAATTCTGTCCTCAAAATGATAAAACTTAATATATACTGTCTGCTTTGAAAAAAGCAGAAAAAACAAAATCTTCCAGTGGGTTTAACTATTTTAATCCCCTTAGAGTACTCCTGTCTTTGAGGGTAAGGCAGGTACTAATATACAGAACGAATTTTGTCATTCAACACCTCAGCCTCCATCTCACACTCCCATTTCAGCCTCTCTGGAGGCCTCCTCTGTAGACCTCCTAAAGGGCCCCTCAACCATCTGAAAAACACTGTCCTAAAAGAAACATAAATTAGGAAAGTTGGAAACTATGTCTTTTCCTCTGCCATCTACAATGTGTCTTTAAAAAAGAATTTTTTTTTTCCATTTATTTTTTCCATAGCAAGAGAGATGGTGGCAGGGGTGGGAGGGAGGGTATGAGAGAGACTCCCAACACCACATTCCACACCCAGCCGTCAACCAACTGTAGATCGTGGGCAAACACATGCCTGGCATATTCAGGGAGGTCTCTAGACTTGAACCGGAAACTCTCCCATGTGGAATCGTCTTACAGACCATTGTACTTCAGAGCTGCATCACCGTCCAGCCTCCCACGTTGAGAGACTCCTATTTTCATCATGACCTTCAGACCCCTGACATGTAGTTACTGTCTTGAGCCTGGCCTCTGCTTTTTGGCTGCGCTTGCCTCTCCACATACTCCATGGTTTCCTGGACTGCATCGCCCCTGCCAACCCATGAGCACGCACACACCTACCATGGCTGACTCTGCCTAGAAACGACCCACGCGGGAGCGATCCCTCTCCAGAACAGTAGACACGGGCTGACCAGCACCACCAGAACTCGCTGCTGCCCCATCATTGCTCCTAAAGAGCTTCGTCAACACACACTACCCTCCTGAAGTCCTCTACGCCACCCCTTGGATGACACAGCACTGTATAACCATGAACACTAAACACCCTGCCTTAGACAGTCAGGCCCTGGCTTACAGTACCGGCTGGCCACTGCGGCAGCAGCTCAAAGCATATTTTGAAACACACAAGGGTCACTCTGCCTCTGTCACCTCCTTTTAAATAAACTTCTCAGTTTTCTTTTACCAGAAAAAACAAACAAACAAAACAAAACACGAAAAACTTTGAGAGAGAGAGAGAGAGAGAGAGAGAGAGAGAAACGGAGTGCAAGCAAAAAAGAAAGTGGCCAGAAAACAGGGTGACTCTTTTTCTGAACAACAGTTGTATTAAAAAGTGTCCTTGAAGCAGAAAGACCGCTCAAGAAAGAAAGAACACCTCAGACCAGGGGGCCATTCACCAAAGGGAGTTAACATTTGAAGCTCTTTGAAAAATGTTTCCCTGTTTCTGCTTCCTTTTGTTCACCACAGGACTGATGAAAAAGAAAGATGATAAATATGTGTATACAAAAAGAACCCATTCAATAATTCATCACCTTGTTGGCTTACAGGATAACTACTGCAAAAGAAATCTGTTTTGCTACCCACTGGCCGCAAATGGACACCTGAGACGTAAGTGCGGCCGGGCGCATTGTCTTCCCGCGCACGTGTGCCGGAACTGTCCCAGCGTGCAGTCTGGGCTGGTTACATCAGGTGGTGCTACCTCCTTGATTAGCCCTGCTGTTCCCCATCTACCACCTCTTCTGTCTCCCAATACAAAGCATGCTGGCAAACACCCAAAGTTTTGTTTTGTCGCAAACACTAAAATTCTCTAGACGTGGAATTATAGTATTTTTCAGCCTAAAACAGG
Source organism: Tupaia belangeri chinensis (assembly GCF_000334495.1). Classification (NCBI taxonomy): domain Eukaryota; kingdom Metazoa; phylum Chordata; class Mammalia; order Scandentia; family Tupaiidae; genus Tupaia; species Tupaia belangeri. Next base: position 5,148,908 of record NW_006159521.1, on the reverse strand, counting down.
GCTTATCAATCAGGGGCAATTTGGTACCCCAGGGTACATTTGCCAGTGTTTGAAGATGTCCTTGATGATTATGACGAGGAGGGGGGGGGTCTGTCACTGACTTCTAATAGGTAGACGTTAGGGCGACTGCTAACCACCCTACGACGTACAAGACAACTCACAACAAAGAAATAGCTGGGCTACGCTGTCTGCAGTGCAGAGGTGGGAAAGCTCTGGCCTGAGGGAAAGACAGAAATAAAAATCTGTTAGGCCTAAGTCTGGGGAGGGAACGTAGTGATAGGATTTTCCCAAAATGACTCTGTCGCGTAGCAGCCAGGCCACATGAGGTACCCAAGTTACCTGACTCGGTATGTTCTTCTACAAAGCGTTTACTCTGAAAGGGCCTATTTTTTGGATCGAGCTTAATAAGAAAGAATGTCAGGAAATCATCTAAATGTAATTGTGATCATCTCTGACTCCAGGATCCTCCTGCTTTGTCTTTGTTCTGCTATGTCCTGCCTGGATTTATCTGGCTCGCTATTTGTTTTGCTTTTATAATAAGCACTTATTGCTTTTAGAAACAGAAACATAAGAGACTATTTTTCTTTTGAAACACTGTATAAAAATTCAGTAAAATCCAGCTTGACTAAGTAATATTTATTGCTGGCGAGTGTGGCAAGACCAGCATTACAGGGTGTTAGGGTGAGAATGGGTAAGTGATTTGCGTCTGAATTCTAGGAAACAACCTGACGACACAGTCCTAGGAAGGGTTCAGGGCTGGCCTCTGGCCTCCTTGTTAAGGGAGCCATATCCCATATGGCCAAGTGCACAGTTCCCAGCCCTGGCAGCTTGAAAAACACACTGGGCACAAGTGCGTGTGTGACCAAAAATCCCAATAGGACAGAGAAATGGAGGAGAAGGGATTGTGGCGTGACTATGCCCCACTGGGAGATACTTTCTCCCTCTCCACCTGTCCCTCTCTGGTAAATGCATGCGCCCTCTGGCAAATTAAAAAAAAAAAAAAAAACAAAAAACGTTCAGTCATTGGGCCAGTTATCAGCTTGTAAGAAATTAATCACAAAGAAACTAAGTGAACAATTTATGTGCAAGTATGTGAAGTATTATTTATAATAGCAAAACACTGAAAATAATCAACATGTGATTAGTTTAATAAATTATACTTAGACTTGATAAAATATATAAATTGTATTAAAACAAATTTTTAAGAAGTTTTTTGGCCATAGCATATGTGTGATTGCCAGAAAGAAAGACAATGGGAGAGAAAGTAAGAAATCACTCTCTCTAGGGGGAGGCCATGACATAATCCCTTCTCCTCCATTCTCCGTCTGGTATTTTTGGGCACGAAATTTTCTCTTTCTTTTTTTTGGTTGAGATTTTTGCCTTAGGGTACTTGTGCTTGCTAGAGAGAGAGAGAGAGAGAGAGAGAGAGACAGACAGACAGACAGGAGAGGAAAAGTGAGAAATCATCCCCTAGGGATGACTGCACTGTAATTCCTTCTCCATTCTCTTCCTGGGATCTTGGGCACGCAAGCACATATGCCTGGTATGTGTTCAAAGCCACTGGGTCCGGAATTTGAACCAAGGTCAGCCATGTGGGAGTCCAGCAATGTAAATGCTATGCCATCTGCTGGTCCCTCCCAGCATGATTTTCAAAGCTCCAGGTCTGCAACTCAAACCATGATTGGCCATGTCGGAGTCCAGCACCTTAACCACCATGCCACCTGCTGGCTCCCAATTAATGAAAATCTTAATCTAACCTCAAATACATACAAATGAAGGAATAGTACACAGTGGTTAAAAATGATGTGTTTCATTATCTTAGTGTTGGTTTCCCCAGTAAACAAAAGTTCATGAGACCACAGACTTTCAGTTCCTTGGGCAGTAAATGAATATGGTTATCGTTGATGGACAATAATCTATATCATCAACCTCTTTTTCTATGAGAATGCGTTACTTTATTTTCTTTTTTTCTAGAGAGGTTTTTGCTATAGGGTGCGTGTGCTTGCCAAAAAGACAGAGAAGGGAACCAGCAGTTAGCGTAATGGCTATGTCGCTGGACTCCCACATAGTCGACTGCGGTTCGTGTCCCGGACCCGGTGGCTTAAAACTCACGCGGGGCGCATGTGCGTGCGTGCCCAAGATCCCGAGAGGAGAATGGAGGAGAAGGGATTGCAGCGTGACCATCCCCCCTGGGGGCTGATTTCTCGCTTTCTGTCTCTATGTCTCTCTCTGTCTGTCTGGCGAGTGCACGCGTCCTACAGTGAAAATCTCTCCAAAAAAAAAAAAAAAAAAAAGACAGAGAAAAACAGAGATGGAGAACGAGAAATCACCCCCTCAGGGGGGATGGCCATGCTGCAATCTCTTCTCCTCCATTCTCCTCTCGGGATCTTGGGCATGCACGCACATGTGCCCAGCATGAGTTTAAGCCACTGGGTCCAGGACTTGAACCACAGACGACTACGTGGAAATCCAGCAACATAGCCATTATGCCATCTGCTAGTCCCAAGAATGTGTTACTTCTATAAACAGAAAAAATATTTTGTGGTTGCAAAAGGTAAAAGAAAATAGAATTTACGTAAACAAGGGGGAAAGAATGCAGTATGAAAGGGACTATGAAGAGGCATTCAGTACTTGGGACACCCATTCTATGGCACAACTGAGGGATGCCAACAATATGGCTGCCGCGGATTCTAAATATGGGGATTATCTGTAACTAGGACTTGGGCAGAAGGCCTCTGTCACTGCTGGCTTTGTCTTTCAGCATTCTTTCCTCATCTGAGCTTTTCTCCCACCGGGAACACCAAGAGCTAAAACAACAGAGAAGCCACAATGAACAGATTCATGTAGTCAGAGGCTCCAGTGGCCGTCACAGTGAAGTCAACGTGGCAGCAGCGGGGGCTGTGGGTGTGACTCGGCTGGTTGTGCATCTGTGCTGACGAATGGGATGAAAGAACTATGCTATGGGGCTCAAAACAGAACAGAAAAAGGATCCCAAAGAGGAAAAGAGACAGAAAGGAGAGAACGAAAAGGAAGAGGAGGTGGAAGAGAAGGAAGAAGAGGAAGGAGAAGAAAATGATACAGACATGAGAGGCTACTTTCTGTCACAATCTAAAAAGACTGACATTAACCCAGACCCAGGAATATGATCCTCACATACTTTGTGGATTTTTTTTTTTTTTTTCCTCACAAATGCCTCTTGGGGACTCAACCCTGAAAAATGCCATCTGCCTCTTTCCTGGAATGGTTGGATCCTTAAGTCACCTAGGTTGAAAAAAAGCTTGGCGATTTTACATATTTGACTACTTGTGGCCTTCCTGGTGAGGTGACTGAAGAAATAAACAAGTCTAAAAATATAAATCCACATATGTATACGGACAGGGAGGAAAAGAGTCAGAGTGAAGACAAGAAGGAGGGATGCAGAGAGAGACATGGGGCAGATGTGGACAGCCACAGGACAGAGTGGACCATCCATAATGGTGGCAGGGTAGCCTGGACAGTTACTGGTGCCATGTGAAATTTACTGTCTCTCTTGAGGGCCCTCTGCCCAAACCCATTCTCTCTTGCCTTCATTTCCCTAAAACTCTGAGGAGCAACACACTTCTTTAACAAGAGAAAAGCCTACTTACCTCCCAGTAAGACCTATACTTCAAGATGAAAATGGCCCCCTAAAGAGTATTTGATTCATGAGTGTCTTATCTTTCCTAAGAATAGACTTTAGAGAAATCAGCAGATGGCATAGCAGTTACGTCACTGGACTCCTACATGGCCATTCGCTGTTTGAGTCCCAGACCCAATGGTTCAAATTCATGCCGGGTGCACAAGTATGAGTGCCCAAGGTCCCGGGAGGAGAATGGAGAAGGGATTGTGGTGTGACGATCCCCCCTTGGGGGGGGTGATTTCTTACTTTCTCTTACTTCGGTGACTGCACATGCCCTAAAGCAGAAACCTCTAAGAAAGGAAGAAAGAAAGACAGACAGACAGACTGACTAATTTTTGGAGATGGAGGGGAAGGGTGAATGGGAGTCTGAGGGTAAGAGAAAGGTAGGAGTCACTGCGGAGATAACAGGCCGTGAAAACAAATTTTGTCTTCATAATTTGGCCTACAGCAAGCCCTGTCTTAAAAAGCAGCCTTTTCATCTGATCCTAGGGAAGGCAACAATATGGCTGTAGAAGATTAAAGATGGCTGTGCAGTCTCTGACCAACTTTTCCATGAGAAGTGGGGTTGATTTCCCCTTTCCCTGACTCTGGACTTGACCAAGAGAGTGCAGCAGAAGTGAGGCTGATCCTTTGGGGCTCTGTGTTCCAGAGGCCTGCTAGCTTCCATCGTGTGCTCTGGGAACCCGGAGCTGTCATGTACGCAGCCGGAGCACGCTGTGGTAGAGCCACGCAGAGGTGACCTGAGAACGGTGAAGGAGGAGGGGAACCCAGCTGATGTTCACACTTTGTTTTCTCCACCAGGTTATCAGACTTGAGTAAAGCCATCTTGGACCTTTCAAACCAGCCTGGCTGGAGTGGAAAATCTACAAGGGTAGACAGTTGATGTCCTGTGGAACAGGAGAAGTGCCTAGCCTAACCTGGCCTAGATTCCAAATCCATAAGGAAATCGTTGTCTATTATACAGAGATGGATAGCCCAGTCCAGGCAAGAGGGAGACAACAGCCAATGTCTGTCTACTTTTGATATTGGTTTTGCCTCTGAAATCAAGAAATCAATCTATCTAAAATAAGAGACGTAACAGGCTGTTGTAAGGAATGCAATGCGATACAAAACTCTCTCGGTGCAGATCTTAGCGTTACCACTTGCCTGGTGGAAATCTCAGGCAAATCATTGACCTCCTTGAGCCTCAGCTTCTTCGTGTGTAAAACAGGGATCATATCACCTACTTGACGGGGTGGCTGTGACTGCAGTACGAGGATCCAAACAGAGACGGAGAGCAGTGCCTGGCCCACAGGAAGGGCCACCACAGCCGTGCTCCCCGTGACCTCTAGTATGCTCTGGCCTCTCGTTTCCAAATCTCAGCTACTTCCTCTGCCTCCTCATTTTTGGGTCACTTGAACTCTTCCCAGTAAAATACTACCCCACGTTTTTTCTTGTCTCTCTCTCTCAGTCTGACTCACTGCTAGTCCTTCACAAATAGAGAACACATTTGAAAGAATCTCATCTGGTATCCAGAAGGTCCTTAAAGTAAAAGGGAGAGTTATGTATGGAGATCACATTTTTACAACAAAAGCCAGACAATGTGGTCAGAGAGAAGGAAGGTGATCTAAACACCCATAATATAAACATTAAAAATAAAAAGATGGAGGGGGCTCTGAGAATTGAGAGGATAACAACCAAAAATGAGAAGGTTCTAATTTGGAATTTCAGGAACGTGACTGGACAAATTCGAGCAGGGTCTGGCCCTCTGCGTACGCCATGACATCTCCTTTTCCTACAGCTTACAAGGGCGGTGGAAGTATCTATGTTTCAAAGGTCATAGCTGCAATGTCTTCTGCCTACAATCAAGTATGGAAATATCTCACACGAAAGCCTAAATCCCATGCCTGGGTAGATCCTGGGGAAACTTTCCTTACACTTGCTATGTTAAACTTCTTATGGATCCTGCCTGCCAAGGGCCACCCATTGACAACCAGGGATTTCAACTCCTTCTGCAAAATACTTCAGCCCATTTGCTTAGTCAATACAGAGAGCTTTGATCTCCATCCGAGGTGGGTCTAACAGCAATGAAAAAAGCAACTTTCCTTGCATAAACGATTGTAAGGATCATGCAAGGATTAAAACTTGTAAAGAACAACTTAAGATGTTACTAAAATTACTATGTCTTCCTCTGGGTTTTGCAGTGAGTATATTTTACAGCTACCACTTCTTCCTGGACAACCAGGGCTTTTTTTGCAATGGTTTGGCATACCTGCTAAGTGTCTGCGGCATAGACTTGGAAGACCACTAAGGACGTTAAAACCTCTACCATGTGCAAAGACCAGATGAAACTCACAGTAACCGCATTTAAACCTAACAGCCGGCTAGAACAACCTCCGCTGTGACTCTCTCTTTCTCGTGCTCCTGGGGCTACAAGATCCCCTTCCTCGGTAGTTTTTATTGCCCCTGGAACTGATTTGCTCTTCACCAGGTTATCACAACTGAAAACCAAGACAGGTCAGAGGAAGGCTGGCTTCTTTATCAGCAAGAGACTTCTCTTTGCCCGAGCCGAGAGTGAGCGAGCTAGAATTAGAAAAAAGGGTTTCCAGTGCCTTTTGACATCCACGATCTTTTAACAGAGATGTAAAGCATATGAGATTTGCAACCTTTTGTGGCCTGAAGGGATCCAGTTCTCTGGCCAGTTGTGAAGACGTGCTCTCGTTCCTACTCGGACTGTCATGCTGTCTTGAAGGTGCATGCCTGGTTCATGATAAAAGTGAGCCAACCTGGCTTTATAGAGACATTTCAGATGTCTTAGAATAACTGGAGACCCTTACTAGGATTAAGTCCCATATTCTCACACTAAAGTGTTCTACATTCTTAGAGGCAAGAGCAGAGACAGAAAGAGAAGGAAATGGCAACGAAGCAAGCACACAAATGAGTAGAAAAAAGGCATCTTTTCATGCTTGTTGGATGTCACTCCAGGGACATCTATTTCTTTCTTTGTGGTTATGTGTTTGTGGTGACTTGGCATTTGGACAGGCAGAGGGTGGGAAAGGGGTTCTTAAAAATAGTCCACTCTCTGGAACAAGACAGTACTAGCATGAAACGCTGGTTGTTCCAAAGTACTAATCCAGACTGTGGATGAGTACGCTTGCAAATACTGAACAACCTCGTCAGCTTCTGGCTGCGAAGATGAGCAGGTCAGGGTGAGGCTCCAGCAACGGTATTTTATTCCACCTAAGAACCACATTCCTCCCGTCTTACTTCATAAAGTCTAACGCTACATGTAGTCTATGCATGGGCATCTAAAACTAGAAGGCATTAGCACTCAAGGCAAACTAAAAAGTAGCCCTGCACAGCTGCTAAAGGTAGCCCTAGAGAGCCTAACTCTCACTACAGGAAGAAGTCCAGGTACCCCTCTTTCCATCCTTGCACCGCTCAATCCAACCTCATTAACCAGGCCCTGTACTCGAGCCTCTCTTGCCTCCCTCAGCCACGCACATGCCCAGCCACAGATCCTGTCTCCCTGGTTGATTCATCAGAACATGGGTTTTGTGTTGTCTCACCGGCCCTCTTGCCCTATCGACTCTAGGTGACTATTTATTTCAGGGTCTCAGCTGGGTGGCTCCCCCATACCAGCTTGGTCTGACCACCTGCCTTCAGGGGGCGCTGGACTGGACTGAAGCAATGACGGCAGGTCAGTGGACCTTGTTCCCTGTGTCATCGGTTTCTATGGAAGGTATTCCTACCACGGTTTTCCTCTCTCGGTGTGGTGAGGAGGTCATGTGTAAGAGTCACGAAGAGTTAGCCAGGGTGGAAACAAAGACGAGCAGGGAGAAGAAGACCGTGCATGTACATGCACACACATATACATGTGATCACACATACATGCATGCACGCACACATGCTCACACTGGCGATGTCCTCAGGGTAAGCAGCTAATGGTCAACTTTCCTCAACTGAATAAAATCAAGCCCAAACCACAAGGTAGCGGCAGCTGTCTGGTCCACCCCACGCGTGACATTTCTGGGCACCGCGTGGCCAATCATGTTGCTCTTTGACCTGTGGCTCTTTCAGTCCTGCTGTTTCTGACTCTCCTCAAGATTTGTCTTCCCTTTAAGATTTCAGGCAGGTGCTTGTCAATTAAGTCTACTGCAGAGAGGGAAGCTGTCCACTCCCTGGGTGCGCTGACTTGGTCTCTTGCTACGCCCTTCCAGAAATGGTAACAGGCCTCCGACCATGAGGGAATGGGGTGGAGAGACGAGACCAGGTCACAGGGCAGAGGGCCCGTCACATCCCTTCTGCTCAGGGGATAAACCTTTGCCACAGAAAGACCACGTGTCTTCAGTGTTCAGAAAGTCACTGGAATCCAGGAGATGCTCATACTGTAAGAGGTGCCTAAGGAAAAGGGCCGGCTCACAGATACATCTCCGGACCCACCCCCACCACCCCAGCCCCATGCTCAGGGTCAATCTGCCTCCTGTGAACCACAAGCAGCCCATATTTACTCCTGCCATTCACCTGGCCAGTAGCCCACTACTTCCCAACAACAAACTCTTCCATGGCTGGATCTAGATCCTCTAGGGCTGTGCTTCTGGCCCAGCATTGTTCCTGGCACAGAGAGGGGGCTCACCGAAGGCCTGCTCAGTCACTGATAAGCAAGCTTCCTTTTGCAAAAGAGCAAACCCATGCTTAGAGAGAAAGATGGGGAAGAAAGGAGGAAGGGGTAAAAAGGAAGGATGGGAAGAAACCTGCTCTTCTCGAATATCTATGAGCCCAGGAGCATGGTAAGCATTGGACACACAGTTCATTTTCTTCTCAAAATTCCCAGGAGGCTTGCTGGTGAATGCCAGGACACTCATCCACCTGGGAGAGACAAAATGCACAGCTGTATTAAGGCAGAGGCTGAAGAGCTACGAGGAGGAGTGCTGACAGCTGGATGGAAGAACATCAGGGCCTCATGGAGACATGAGAAACGGGGGCTGCACTGAGCAGGAGCTGCTGGGAGGCACTGGCAGACTTAGACATGGCCTGCCTTGAATCCCCAGATAGGAAATGTTGAAAGGCAGACCAGCCCCACCCATAGCCTGATGGCTAGGGGAGCCAGGTCCCACATGGCTGACCTTGGAGTTCCAATCCTGGCCCTGCTGGCTTGAGAAAGACACTTAAATGTGTGTGTGCCCCAAATCTTGACAGGGTGGAGAGATGATGGAGAAGGGGCTGAGGCATGGCCACACCCCAGAGGGGGTATTTTCTCCCATTCTCTCTCTCTGTCTAGAGTATACACCTTCTGACAAAGTAAAAATGTTAACATGTTGAAAGATAACAGACTGAACCCGGAAAAGCATCCAATTTCTACCTTACTTCCTTTGCCTTTGCCCTGCAGAGTTCAATTTATACCGGAGTTAAATTTCTGGGTAGGAACTCATACATAGAAACCAATACACACTGCCTCTGGAAACGTAAATCATAACAACGCTTTTGGATGGCAACGGATGTAAAAAGACCTCAAAAATATAAGAAGATTACTTCTGAAACCTGGGAATGACTTCTAAAGAGTATGCGATTATAAAACACATCAAGCAATTTCCCAATTTTGCAAACAGGGGAAATCGTATTATACATATGTATACACACACTCTGGAAGGCTCCCCGCTCCAGGCAGGCCCGTTAGTATTCTTGGGCTCCATCTTGCTACCATAAGTACCAGAGCACTTGCAGTTCAGCTTTCAGTCCCCTAAGTTATAAGCGTATTCATCCTCGCATTTGGCCTGTCCCATTTCCAGTCATTTGGCGTTGGAGCTGAGGGCACTTGCAGGACCGCTTATTCTAACCCCTCTCATTTCACATTTGGAAAAATGGAGCGCTCAGTGGAGACGATGGAGAGTTTTCTCCAAGTTCATAGAGCGGGGGCCTAAAACGCTGCATATTTCTAGAACGTCCTATTTAACAACACTCTTTAACGACAGACCATGCCGACTCCTCACGGAAGAATGCGGGCTGCAAAAATCTTAAACACGAAAGCGATGACATACTTGCTGTCATGAGGTATACCTCTCATCTGCACCCGCTCAGATTTTCTCTGGCCCCAGAGGTCCCAGTGGCAGAGTCGTGAGCACTGGAGCCACAGAGAGAGTCGCTGCAGAGGGGAACATGTGTTCCTGAGCGGTTATCTGCAAACCTTGCCATCCCGCAGGGCTCCTGCATGGCAACTGCAGAGCGCGGCGGCGATAAGGTGTGGCCGAGGGCTGTTGTGTTTGTGCCATTTTCGTGAGGCTGGAATGTTATGCAAGGAAATCTTTGGTAGTGCAGTAATCCAGGATTATAAATAATTTAGCATATTTCTTTGTAAACTACAGTCCAGAATCCTTGCAAATAAGAAAAGGATTAACTTTTTTAGAAGTACTTGCTCTTGAGACTTTCAGTTCAAGGCAGAACAATGCTTGCCGTGGTAATTCCATCTATTTTAAGATCACAAAACCATACCAAGTTGAAACCAGAGCAGAAGATATTAATGCAGTGCTCTCTCTGAAGTGCCCAATAGTGGGACGAGAAAGCTTTCAAAGGGAATTAAGTAGACACAGAAAGCTCCCTGTTCATGTCCAAATCACAAGGAGGAGGCTGAATAGGATTCACAGTTCTCCCTGGGAAGGACCCACACCACAGCTAATGTTCAAAACAGGGGGGAGATGTCTCGGGAAGATCAAGGGCCCCGAATTCTGCTGTCTGAATCAGCTGCCTGCCCATTAGAGCCTCAAAAAGACCCTCTACCATGTGTGAGCCAACCTCATCCTGCAAATGAGCCTAGTTTTCTTTTGCTAACTGGACCAAACTCGATCTGAGGGATATCGCTGTTATGTAATAATTCCCGAGTACCCTTGATGTACGCTTTAGATCTGGGGTGCAAGTATGTGCCCAGGCATGCGTGCACGTGTATGTGTGGATATGTGTGTGCAGGTACACATGTAGTAGACAGGTGGAGGGAAGGGAAGAATAGGGTGAACATGCAAAGTGGAGAAACCAGATAGGGAGCTGCTCGGAGTGTGGGAGAACAGCTGCGCACCCAGGAAGAGCCTCGGGTCAAGGGTCAACACCTGTTAGGCACACAGAAAGAGGTGATGAAGGTGATGAAAGGAACAAGTCAGCCCCAGGGAGAGTCAATGGCAGGAGCAGTGACCAGGCAGGGGCAGGGAGGCGCAGGCTTGGAAACCATATGATAGCAGGCAGGGGCAAGGTGAGGGGGTGAAAGACTATGGGTCAGGTCCCAGAAGTCTCACTTCCAAAGCCCAGCCTCTAAGGCGCTCCATGATCCAGCCTCTGCCTGTCCATCCAGCCTTATTCCTGCTAATTCCCACACACCATTTCACCATCCAATTAAAGATAAAACACTCTGCATGCCGTTGTCTAGCTTCTTACCTTTGTTCTTCCTAGTCTCTGTGCCTAGAAAATCCTTTCTCCCTTCTTCTAACAATGTCTCTTATTTTCTAAGATAGAGCTTTATGGTCACCTCCCCTGGAAGCCTTCCTTGTTCCCCAAACCTTCAGACTGAGCTCGACAGCACTCCTACATGCTCTGATGCTACCTTGCCAATTCCCACGCAGCCTCCTAAGGGCAGATGGCAAAGAAGTCTCAAGCCAAGGGGCACCTTTGAACTCTGAAAGGGTCATGACTGCCTGGGGCACTGTGCTGAGAATGATTCTGAGGCCTCATTCAGCATCAGTTGGCAAGATGGCTGGAGTCAGTTAAAGGGTGCCTGGCACCCATGGGTGTGGGGTAGAATTTTTCCATTTCTGATCTAGGCCAACAACCTCATTAGACAATGAGGAACCTGAGGCTGAATGGTGGGAAATACCTTGCCGAGTATAACAAGGCTGGTCGATGGCCAAATCAGGATAGACATTCCAGGCCTTATGATTCCTAACCACATGTTCCTTTTCAATATGATTCCCAGAGTCTAAATCAGGAACATTCAAACTCTTAACATATGCTCAGATTTTGCCAAGGGAAGAGGTGAATGACAGCGATGGAGTCAGCAGTGATAAAGTTTGGGTTTACCAGTTGTCCTTGGGTGCCCACTGGCTTGAGTTTCATGTCCCTGCTGAATCCTCCAAAAACCCCTGCCTGCGTGCATTTCTCTAGTCAATGCTGTTGGCAGTGCCAGCACCTATTATTCAAGTTAAAGTGAAGACTTCTGGGCTGCCTCTACCAATATCACGGATATGCAGTCAGAAGGAATGCACCCTCCTGTGCGTGAGGGAGGAAGGGTAAAGGACGCTGAAGTCACTTTTCCCAACATCGCCTTCTACTCCTCTCCCCGGAAGCTGAAACTTTACTGAGAAAGACATATACTTGGAATGGTTTCTTTAGATAAACTCTTTGCCCATCTTACCGCGAAAGGAATTTTCCAGTAGGTTCGAGTTTCAGGAGGTTACAAGGTACAACGGAAGGAAAACGGGCAGGTTTCCAACCTGACAAGAAGTTGTCATGTTACCGCCGCATAAATTTAGCTGGAACACCTTATAGTATCCTACAGTGCATTTTCCAGAGCCATGAAACGGTGAGAGGCAGGAAATGTCTGCCTGTGGGTCCCCTCCCGTTACCCCCACTCCTGTGGGCACCTGAGAGGAGAGATGCATTCTTCTAGTGTAGCCTGACTTTGCAGAGGGTCAGCTAGCCTTTAAACTCCAGTGCAGCACACTGGGCTGAAGGGACACCTCAGAATGTCTCCTGTTATGTGCGTCAACATCAAGTGACCCGCTTCACCAGGTTACCCAAGGACACAGCTCTAACCAAAGGCGCGAGAATTCCCAGGCCTGGAAGTGAGCGCGAAATGAGGAGAGGACATCCCCTAACTCCCTATCCCAGGCTGCTCGACAGCAATTAGCAGCCATGTCCTCTGTCTCACCTCCGCGGTGTTCACAGCAGCTCGGTTTCTTCAGAGGACAAGGCAAGAGGGAATGGGATTAGGCTGGGAGCCCTGATTTTCAGAAGGAACAGGGTATTAAACATTTTCATTTCCAGTTTTCTCTGAAGGGTTTCTGGACAGCCAATCTCCCCCGCCCCTTGTCCTCACCTGCCCCCAACATTCTATGTCTTTGGGTGCTGCCCTCACCTCTCCACCAATTCAAAGCAGACACAGAGAGACAAAGAGACAGAAAGCGAGAAATCACCCCACAAGGGGATGACCACGCCACAATCCCTTCTCCTCCACTCTCCTCTTAGGATCTTGGGCATGCATGCACACGCACCCGCCGTGAGTTTTAAGCCACCGGGTCCGGGACATGAACTGTGGTCAACTACATGGGAGTCCAGCGACATAGCCATTATGGTAACTGCCGATTGGTAGTAGGATTTCTAAGCAAATGAAAAAAGGAGACTCCCTTTTGGATTTGTTATTTATGTATGTATTTATGTATGTATGTATTTCTCAAGCCCTATAAGAAACAGGCTTTTTGAGCATGCTGTTTGACGGGATGCCGGATTCATACAGAAGACAGCATGTTTGGTTCCCCAGTCGACCTGTCCATGTGAGGGGCCTGCCCGTGATCCTGGCTGACTCGGAAGGCTGGGGAACAGGAGACCATGGCATGAGACCCTGCTGAGACTGCTGTCTCTCTCTCTCTTGCTTGCATACACACACACACACACACACACGTAAGTCAACCTGAAAAGAGGATAGGAGCTCTTAAGGGAAGATGGTTGTGAAGGAAGTAAATAAAGATATCAACTTTAAAAAAAGGGGAGGGAGCTCTTCAGGGAAGATGGTTGTGAAGGAAGGACGAAGCAGGTGACCCAGCCTCTAGGGGAGCCACCAATTCATGGCTCCTGTGCAGCAAGGCAGATGGCAGAAGGACTCTCAGAGTCACAACCTGGAAAGCGGAAAGGCTCTTTAGAGGTTACCGGTTTATAAACTTCTCTTTTGTGTACATGAAGCAACTACAAGTCAGAAATGCTAACAGAGCTGCCCAAGGTCATGCAATTTGTGAGGATGGAATTGGGGCCCAGACCTAGCTCTTCTGGGTCCCCAGTTGGGGTCCCTCTACCTTATACACAGGCCACGGTGGCTGGGGCCTCCACCACCCAGCACATTTCTTCACCCGAGTGTCTACACGACCACCCCCTGTCCACCCTGACAGGCTCCCACAGTCCTCCTCTTCTTGGAAGCAGTGTCATGGCACCCACTCTCTCTCAAAGCTATCTCCACCACCACACAGGCACAGAGACGAACTTCCTCCTGCAAAGAGCTCTAGCTGCTGACTTTTTATGTGACTCTGGCAAAGCTGCTTCGGCCATCATTTTTTAACACGGCAGCTTCCTGACAAGAGGATTAAAGCAGGCAGCTTTCAAAAAAGTCTCAAGAATAATTTAAGACACAATATGTTAATGCTTGTCTAGAGTTTTGTACACTTTCGTGAAAAGGCATAAATCTCTCCCACCACACCCTAACAACAATCCTGTAATTGACATAGTTCGCCAAAATTAAGGGGAGGGGCTGAGCATGGTCACACATGAGGATCAGAAATCTAGCTACACAGACAAGGCTTTCTAAGTCACCAACCAAAATTGGGAATTGGATGTGGTGTCACAAACCTGGGGATTTCTGAAGGAGTAGGTGGTGGTTATCTTAGAGGATGGACATGAGGTAACTAGAAATCTACTTCTCCAGGGTTTGCATGCATCAGATCACGGGACATCTCATTAAAACACAGATCACTGGGGATCAGCAGTTTGGTAATGGCTATGTCGCTGGACTCCCACGTAGTCGACGGCGGTTCGCATCCCGGACCCGGTGGCTTAAAACTCACGCTGGGTGTGTGTGCGTGCGTGCCCAAGATCCTGAGAGAACAGAGGAGAGGGGATTGCAGCATGGTCGCCCCCATTCAAGGGGGATTTCTCGCTTTCTATCTCTCTGTCTCTCTCTGTCTGTCTGGCGAGTACATGCGCCCTAAAGCAAAAATCTCTCTTAAAAAAAAAAAAAAAAAAAACCAAACAAAAAACCCCACAGATCACTGGGTCCCCTTTGTAGAATTTCCAGTTTAGCAGATCTGGGAGGGGCCCGAGAGTGTGCATTTCTCTGGAGCTGCCTGGAGGTGCTCAGGCTGCTGGTCTGGGACCACACTTTGAGACCCTCAAGGCTGGAAAGACACCTCAGGCCTCTGCCGGTGTGGGAATCGATGTGAAGGTGGAAGAGAGGCTGCTGACTTGGAACTGAAAAATCCCTGCCTAGATACAGCCAGCAGGGTGGGAAATAAAACTGCACAGACATGGGGGCCCCATGGTCGCAGCCTCCGGTGGCCCCTTCAAGCCGAAGGGACACAACTCCAGCTGCTATTCTCACCTCTAAAAAACAATGTGTATCTGAGCAAAAGCAAACACGGGGAGGCTTCAAAACCCGGGGTCCCCATGCTCAAGTCAGAGAGAATGTCTTTATGTAGAGCAAGTGCAGTGTAAATAGAAAGTAGGGCTCGATTTCCACAAGCTCCGGTCGGAGAATCTGCTGAGAAGGGCACATGACACACGGAATGAAATCCAGGTCCGTGATACCCGGAGGCAGAGAAGAGAACGGAAGATCCAGGAAAATCCGAACGTTTCTGAATTTCTCCAGTAAACAGTTCTGATCGGATTCACTTGCTATTTTGGAACATACATGAAGTTCATTAACTGGCATACATTAAAAAGGGGGGGGGGAGAAACCAAGAAGGGGGCTGTAGGGCAAACCGGTAATTGCTCCTTCCGAGCAAACCAAAGTTACGGAGAAAATCTCCTATAAAAGACTCTGTCAAAACAAGTCACTTAAGGATTAGTGAGAGCTAAATCCTCCGTCAGAGAGATTTTTCTCAACAGTCCTAAATGGGTTTTAGTATCAGAAAATCTTAGAGAATATACTTCTCCTGCCTCGACCCCCCCCCCTTCTCAGAAGGACTCACTTGCTCAGCATCTTGTGGGAGCATAGTGTTCATTTGGGGGCTGAGGGATCTTCTTTTAAAAGGAAGAGAAAATAAACTCTGTCATTGATGGTGAAGTCAGAAGTGGACAAAAATCATTATGGGCATTTAGTGCACGTTTCAGAAACACATCCACACAGCACCCGTGGTCAGGGGTAGCCCCTCCCTCTCTCAGTGATTTCCCTGACAATTAATACGTGACTGTCACAAGCCAGCCCTCTGACTACAGCTTCTTACCTCTGTCTGTTTGGGTCTCTCTCCTTAAAATTCAGCTGTTCTACGTGATTGTTTGGTAAGGGCAAGAGCCTAACTTTCATCCTGGAAAATGCGTGGGTGATTACTTTTTTGGATGAGAGAAAAAGCAAACACTGATAATACCAAACTTTTTCCACAGCAGCTTTCTAAGAACACATACTTTATTTATAAGTAAAGGTCATCTTATTCACTTTCTGAAGATCATCGTTGGGACCCGGATTACATTTCCAGCACTGGATTATGGAGGTCTGTCTTGGTTCCTTAAGCTCCTGTGCAGAACAGACTCATGGGTACTCTAAACACTTAAGAGGCACGATGGTGTTTGATCCCCACTAGAGGGGACCCGGCGAGGCCATTGTCCTATCTGACGCCAGATGGCCGTGCTCCACTTTGTCAGTCCAGACCTTTTTTCTAATACCAGCTCTCAAAGCTAACTCACTTTAGACATCATCAATGCAATCAACCTAACACCTCTGCAAAATGCCTCCTATGTGGATAAGGATGAATTTTACCCCCTTGAATACATACCCTATTCCTAAATTTCTATTTCTTACGTTAGACCCTTTAAAAACATCTACTCACCAGACCCAAATACTTCTCCTGATAAGCATACACAGGTCTCAGGGACAGGCCTGGTTTTAGGTATTAGTGCATTAGGTCGTCGAGAAAGTCACGTCGTATTTTTCTATGCAAAAATGTGTCATGAATTTTCCAACAATCCAATACAGGGTGGTTCCTCAGTCTGTGTGATATGAAAAAAAATCACAGCCCCCAAATATTGCCTTTCCCCAATCTACCTTATATCTAACAGTTCACCACTGAAAAATCCTTAATAACTTTAAGTCCATAACACAAACTCAACCCCTACATAGTAATGCCCTTCGAATAATAAATTATTTCAAGAGGCAACCCATTAAGTCTACTTAATTAGCAAGACTCAAGAGAATTTAGCAAGTTTTTATTTTGGTTGCATAGCCAAGGGAATTTAGGTCTGGGATTACACGGACCTGAGATGGATCATTTCCTAGTACTGTGAACTTGGGCAAGTGGCTTAACCTCTAAGAGGCCCAGCTCCCACATTTATAAAACGGAATGACACTGGCCTGTACAGCATCAGTAAAGAAGCGGGAAGCACATGGTATGGGATTGGCTACCTGGACAGTGCTCAAAAACACAAATGCCCTTTCTCAAGGTCTAGCTGGTCAGGGAGAGTGAGTTCAACCTCCTGAGTTTGAGAAGCACAGGGTCGCTTCAGGGATGGGTCACAAATATGTGTGTGTGTGTGTGTGTGTGTGAGAGAGAGAGAGAGAGAGAGAGAGAGAGAGAGAGAGAGAGAGAGAGAGAGAGAGAGAGAGAGAGAGAGAGAGAGAGAGAGATTTAATGGGCCCAGGAGGAACAAGGGGAGTACTGGTCTCTTGAGAGAGAGGCCTACGGAGTGCAGGAAACCACCATTAAAAGGACAGTGAGCACCAGAAGAGACTAGCAGGGGCATTCTTTTGCCTGTCCTACTCACTGGCAGGCAACCAGGTCCACCCACAGTTTTACGAGTTTCACCCCAGCTCTGGCCTAACTTGATTACATTTCAGGGCCTTGTGCTCGTTATCTCAAAAATGGCATCTCAAGATCTTTGCCTGTGGGATCCATGAGTAATCAGGATATATCACATACAATCCTGCTTCACTCAAGAGCAAGCCAAATGGGCGCCTCAAATCCCTTTCTTGCAGAGGGAGGGGTTGTAAATCCTAGATGAATATGTAAAGGAAAGCATGAACCAATTATGGCGGTGACAAGTCCAGAGATCAAGACTGCCTATGTTAGGGGTGAGGATAAAAGTTTCCATCAGTCTGATTTACCTCCGCTCAGGGAAGGACACTGTTTCTGTATTTCACATTCACTGGCTGGATGCACTGTGACTAAAGATATCTTAGGCCCCTAGTCAGACACTTCGTTCCAAATGATTTGTGAATTTTATTAAAGTGGGAAGTTCTTATGAAATTGCACTTTCATTGAAAGATGATGCTTAAATGAAAGGCATGAACCTGGAAAATGTACGATGTCTGCCCACAGATAATGCCCCCATAGTGAAGGAGCTAGTAAGTCCCTTCCATGATCAGACTGTCCCACTAAGGACAGACAGCCATTAGTCCGCCATCTTAATTCATTCACTGCAGTCTTCTTCAGCTTCCTGTTAACCACCAAAGTCATGCAATAGAACACAGCAAAACGGTGACCATAATAAAGAGAGGAAGTCCCTTTCTTTAGGAAAAGGAAGGATATGATATTTCCTTTCACCCTTACCTCTCAATCCTTACCCTGAATAATGCAAATGATCAACATAGGAACATGGGGCCTTTTTTGTTTGTTTGTTTGAGAGGTTTTTGCTATAGGGCACGTGCACTCGCCAGAGACAGAAAGATTGAAAGTGAGAAATCACCCCCCAGGGGGGATGGCCACGCTGCAATCCCTTCTCCATTATTCTCCTCTCAGGATCTTAGGCACACATGCACATGCGCCCGGTGTGAGTTTAAGCCACTGGGTCCAGGACTCGAACTGTGGTGGACTACATGGGAGTCCAGTGACATAGCCATTATGCCAACCGCTGGTCCCAAACTTGGGGTCTTACATAGTGGTCAAGAAGTCACGGGAGTAGGAAAGGAAGCTCTAATTCCTCAGCACCTCCTGTGTGCTGGGCATTTTCTGTGCGTTAATGCACCTCACACCTGATGCAAATGCACAATGAGGTGGAATGACTTATTTCACAATGAGGTAGAAGCAGTCTCAACTGGTCCAAATTGCCTACTAGAAAGTGACAGAGCTAAGATTCAGACCAAATTCTGAAGACTCCCAGAATGTGTGGGCAGTGTCAGGGTGGCTGCTGGGCTCTGGAAGTCTTCTGTTTATTGGAGACACAGGTTTGGTTCTCGGCTCCAAACAGAACCGGGAAGGCTTTCTGTAGAGCTTGCTTTCCCAGGGTTCGAATGGAGTCAGGCAAGACAGAACTCTTCAGAAAATACGGCAATACTTTCTGACCTGTATTTCTTTTAAAGAAATACTATGTAGTTGAATGGTGAAGCACTCCAAGAATAACTATTGAAAATGAGTGTGAAGAGGATTTTTCCTAGCATGCCATTTTCTGGGAGCTGCTATGAGGGCTTAGGGGATGGGACTGAAGACCTGGCATGCTCTCAGGTCTACTGGAAGAGGAGACCATACTAGGTTATTCCTGGAGCTTCCAGAAAGCATTCAGCAAGTTATGGTCTTCATGCACTGGGGTAAACCAGCACTGTGGTCACAGATAAGTCCCAGGAAGCCAGGGACAACATTTCATGTCCAGGCCACCAGAGGCCAGATGCAATGCAACAGAAACAGTGATTTAGTATGCACAGGGTAGCCAAATCATGTTGATTTCCAACCTCATCTTCTTCTATCCTTCTTTGGTATCTCCTGAGCAAGATCTCAGGGGAGTAAATGTGAATATGCTATTTTCAAAGATTCCACAAGACAAACCAGAACTCTGCCCTCAGCTCCCTGGACGTGTCAAAAGCAGATAGTCACACGGTGAGCCGAAGTACGTGTCCCAGTACGTACATGGGACCTCCACAGTTCTTATCTGATTGAAACACATACATGTGGACTGGCGATGACATGATTGCTAATTTTCTCAGAGGACAAAGGGGAAATCCAGGGTAGTGACTGGGTGAAAAGTTAGTAGTAATAGGTAAGTAACCCAGACAGGGAGTTTCCTGAGCAAACATAAACCAGCAGTTTTTAGCCACCCCCCTCTCAGGGCATTCTCATCAAGTCAGGGTGACAGATATCTGACTCAGCGCTTGACCACCTACTGAAACCACCTCTTGCCATTTCGCCAGGTAGGGACGTCAGCAAAAAGCTTTCTCAGTGCAAGTAGCAACCTACTTTCCAAAACAACTCCCCACACTTCAAACTAAACACACGACTAAGTAAACCCAGATTAAATAGAGCTTTATCGGGATGGAATTGGAGTAATCTCTGAATCAACAAAATCTGGAGAATGTGTGTACAGGATATCCATTACACAAATGTCAGACCACAAAGTCAAACTCTTGTTTGAGATGCTGTGAAGGACTCCCTAATCCAGCCAATATATGGGAATGAGGGAGCTCAGTGTTTCCGTCATGCTAGTTCCTATTCTAGAGCCTGCTTTTCTTTATGCAAAGACCAGGAAGGCAAATTTTTGGCAGAATTAGTTTAGCTGTTTCCTAAAAAGAAGATACCCTCTTGTTATTAGTCTGAATAAAAAGCTCCTCTCCAAGTTGCTTCCATCGTGGAGTTGAGTTTGAACATCACATATCTTCACAATCACAATACAACTGGCACCACCGCGGCCTTTTTGATTTTGCTGGGTATAGGCTATACAGTGCAAGATCCATTGGGTCATTTACTGTCAGACCAATGGGATGTCTCAAAGTGCAATCATGTAGTCACATGGTTTCAGGGGGAAAAAGAATTAAAATGTGTGCTGGGCCATAGGTGGTATGGTGGTTAAGGTGCTGGACTCTTCTATGGCCAAACACAGTTCAAGTCCCAGACTTAACACCAATAGTTGGATTGTCACAGACATCCCAAAATGGCATCTTCTAGAACTAATGTGGACCTACTCTATTTTAAAGAGTTATTTATTTAATGTTATTTATTATTATGATTTTGCTATAAGGCATGTAGAATCACCAGAAAGAGAGACAGAGAGAGAAAGTGAGAAAGCAGGCCACCAGGTCTGGGACTTTAACTGCAGTCAGCCAGATGGGAGTCCAGAGCCTTAACCATCACACCAGGTGCTGGCCCCAGGGACCTACCGTTTTAATACTGCTGCCACAGTAGTCCCATATGCTGGTAGTATGAGGCAAATACTTCAGAGTCAGATAGAGCGGGGCCAAACACTAGGTTGTTTCACTGGCTACCAGTGTGAGATTTGAGTATCTGATTTCTGAAGCCTCATCTGTAAGATGAGGACCACATGGGCTTCCTCATGCATTTTTGTGTACATTTCTATAATAAGAGTACATGAAAAATATCTGGCACATATTACATTCTTAGTATTATTCTTGTCTCCCTCCCCTTAAGTTGGACAGGCATCGTGTATGAGTGGGAGTGTGTGTGTGTGTGTGTGTGTGTGTGTGTGTGAGTGTGTGTATTTTAAGTACTGAAATTATGCCTCTATGTAGTAGGCACACAATAAATACTTCTTGTCATTTCTTCAATAATGAACATTGATTATTTACCTTTTGTGCTAAGTTAGAAGTTCCCAAACATGCTTGATATCCTTAATGCCTCTGTAATTTTTTACAGCACATCTGGGCTCATAAAATCCCTAGCAGCTCTGTTTATGAATTAGACCCAAATAACAGGCATTTCTGTTCCAACAACTCCCCAGTTTTTTGAAAAAATAATACATCTAAACTAAAAGAAACACAATGATTTCATTTCAGTGTTAAATAATCAAGAGTGCTTAATTAGTAAATTGCACCTGTCTGCCTGAGCAAGCACAGTGCTCAGACCCTGGCACCGGACTGGAAACCCCCCCAACCCACGTCCTGCTCCTGTTCGTTCTCGTGTGCTTTCTTTACAGCAATTGCCCAGAACCAACCTCACAAGTAATGACATCACTGGAAGAATGGCATACGTTCCAATAGTGACACTGTGAACTGCTTTGGACTAGTTCACATCGGGTGTCAAGAACTGTCATATTTTCCTCAACAATTTCAAATATTTTCTGGCATCCCTCCAAGTTTTCTTTTTTAAAGAATTATTTATTTATTTATTTATTTATTTCCATTTGTTATTGTTTTTTAATCTGACCAGAGAGAGGGAGCTCGAGAGAGAAAAGGAGAAAGCAAGCAACCAGGTCCAGGACTCGAATCACAGTTGGCCATGTGGGAATCCAGTGCCTTTAATTATCACACCACCTGTTGGCCCCCTTTTGAGTTTTCTGTAATGTCCAGGGTACCTCAGTTCCCTGCTGGGGAAGATGATACACCATCTAGAAAACCATCACGACTGATGTTTCTGAATATAGCCAGTCTTACATGTCTGTAGTCATCAAAAGATTATTTATTAAATTGTACAAAAAACATTAAAGTGGCCTGATTAAAAAAAGAAAAAGAAGAAGAAGAGGGGGAGGGGGGAGGAGGAGAGACAGGGAGAAACCAGGTGGGAAGGTGGGAATAACATAGCTGGTCCTTTTTTTTT
>NW_006159521.1:5124326-5126782 GCF_000334495.1 Tupaia belangeri chinensis | reverse complement strand
AGACAGAGAGAGACAGAAAGCAAGAAATCACCTCCCCCCCCCAGGGGGGATGGCCACACCGCAATCTCTTCTCCTCCATCCTCCTGTCGGGATCTTGGGCACACATGCACAGGCGTTTAAGCCACCGGGTCCAGGACTCGAACCTCCATCGACTACATGGGAATCCAGTGACATAGCCATTATGCTAACTGCTGGTCTCGCATTGCTGGTCAATTTTAAGAAAGGCCAGCAGGTGGTACGGTGGTTGAGGTACTGGACTCCCTCATGGCTGACCATGGTTTGAATCCTGGACCAGATGGCTAGAAAATCACATGGGCATGTGTGTGCTTTAAATCCTGGGAGGAAAGTGGAGGAGAAGGGATTGTGGCATGGCCATTCCCCATGTGGGGGTTAGGTTGATTTCTCACTGTCCCTCTCTGGGGTGAGCACACATGCCTTATGGCAAAAACCTTTAAAAAAAAAGTGCTCTTAGAAAAACAAAACAAAACAAAAAACGAAAAACAAAACCCTGATTTGTAGTGCTTACTGATTTCCATGTCACAGATATTCAAACCATGGTTGTGTGAGGTCCCTGAACTCAGACTTGGGAAAGATGTACACAATCAGCCTTTATGAGCTGGTTCAGGTCCCTCCCCCACACACCACTCCCTCCCCAAACCCCCACCCCCTGGCAGAAGAAGGCTGCCTCCTCTTCTGAAGCTGTTCTGGGTAAGGGGACATACTCTCGGCTGAAAGGAAGATTCACAAATTTTCTAGTTTATTAGGTCCTAATTGAGGATTTCTCCCAGAAACAATAAACAAAGTTTTTTTTTTAAAAAAAGTAGTTTGAAGAGAACGTAGGCTAAATCTGAAGCATTTTTTTTTTTCCGAGAAGTTTTTGCTATAGGGCGCGTGTGCCCACCAGACAGACAGAGACAGACAGAGACAGAAAGTGAGAAATCACCCCCCAGGGGGGATGGCCACGCCACAATCCCTTCTCCTCCATTCTCCTCTCGGGATCTTGGGCACGCACGCACACGCGCCCAGGGTGAGTTTTAAGCCACCAGGTCCAGGACGCAAACTGCGGTCAACTACATGGGAATCCAACAACATAGCCATTACGCTAACTGCTGGTCCCAAATCTGAAGCATTTTATGCAGGGATGGATTCTGGTTTTCTTCTCTGTGTATGGGACACCATCTTGACCTTTCTGGTGAGTCTACTAGCTTGAAGGCATAACCATGAAGTCAAGCCAACAGGTATTCACCAGGCACCAACCACAGGCTTAGTATTGATTTTTGCTGTTTGCAGGGTTCCAAGAGTAGACATTGCAGATTCTGTCTTGAGGAGGGGACAAGGTATCCAGGGAGAAGAAGCTGATGACCTACGACACAAGCCGAACTGGGCCCCAGACTCTTCTCATTGCTACTCTACGATAAGTCAAGCAGTGACGTATGTCTTTTCAATGGCTCCCTCGGAACAGACCAGCAGACTCTGCTGTTTCTGCTGTTGGATGCATTTATGGGCTTCTGACAAGAAGCTTTATATAAAGTGTCTCCCAGAACCTTCCTGCCCCATGTGAGTCAGTCGGCCTCAGAGTCCTAATTCTGTCCACTTTGCATCAGACCTCCTCAGTCTCTCTAGGCCCTAAGCACATGACATGGTACCGATTTTCAAGGCCCTGCTTCATTTTGAAATTCAACCAGCAAACCTATTACATGCCACCAAGAGCTGCAAAGGCGGAATTCTGAGGCTCGTCATTCAGAATGTATCATGCTACTCCAAGGTAAATTCAGAGATGAGTGCATACCTTCTTTGGAATAAACAGAAACACGATAGTTATTACAGGGGTGATTACCTTCTCAGGGACCATGAATTCAGAATTATGCAAAAGAGAAGAAGGTCGGTCTCCAAAAGTTCACCTAACAGTGATTTAAATGAGGCAGTAATGAGAGGCCTATTTTTTAGCATGTTAAAACTTCCAAGGCAAACCCCTGCTATAAAATTCTCTGCTGTTCCACTGATTTGATAAGCTGGTGGGCTACGTTTTGCATGTATATAATGATATATAGAGTAACTTCGTAGAAAAAAAATGAAAGGCCAGTAAGAACCCTTGGCTTGCTGGGTTCCCTCCCATTCATATTGGGTGTCTACTAATTCCGGACCATCAGCTCTCTGTTGGGAACAGTATTTATTTTGCCCTTGAGGAATTTGCAGACCAGGTAGTTGGCAGTGATATCCTTTGTAATGTTTCACATGCCATGTAACTGTAGTAATGTATTGAAATAAGCCAATTATTATGCCATTTGCCATATCCTTGAGATATATCCCAGGTTTTACTAAAGGCTGTTCTCCTGTAACATTTAGTTTTATGATATTGGGGGGAGAGTCTTTGCTGGGAAAGAATTGAGCTTCAGATACAAGGTATGTGAACAAAATGAGTCTTTTTCCTAAGGTTTTTTTTTTTTTTTTTTTTT
>NW_006159521.1:5109685-5124229 GCF_000334495.1 Tupaia belangeri chinensis | reverse complement strand
ATGGCCATACCACAATCCCTTCTCCTCCATTCTCCTCTTGGGATTTTAGGCATGCGTGTGCATGTGCCTGGCTTGAGTTTAAGCCACTCGGTCTAGGACTTGAACTGTGGTCAACTATGTGGGGGTCCAGTGGTGTAACCATTAGGCCATCTGCTGGTCCCTTCCTAAGCTTTTATTTGCATGGAGGCTATGGAGCACCCCGGCTGGGAAGGCAGACTTGAACTACAGCAAGAGTGAGAAATTCAGACATGCACAGACAAGTATGATAGCTTGAGGTGCATGCAGGCAAGGAGAGCACAGACAGGAGACAGAGGTGGAAAATAAGGGTCACCATGAGAGAATCTGGAAGGGCCAATTATACTCAACCACAAGCTTGTCAGTCAGACGGGAATTGCATGAATGGACTGGATTATCTCCTTCGGTATGGTAGCTGGTGTTTGCCCATCCAGCCCCATCTTCCAAGGATGGTGTATACATTGATGAGAGAAGATACATATACAAGGACTGAAAACACTCTCATTACATTCTAGAATGCCTTAGGTCTCCAGTGACTCTACAGAAGTACCCTCCTAATCCAGCACAGGGATAGAATCCGGTGTCCTCGCTTCAACAGAGGCTGCGGTTTTGCCGCAATAAAGAAAGTGTTGAGAGGGGCGGTAGCTAGGGAGATTAAACCCCTATATAACAGTCAAGAAAAACAGAAGTGAGGCCAGCATATGCTCGATTCCCACATAGTCCACGAGTCCCTGATCCAGTTGCTTAAAATTAACACCAGGCGCATATGCGTGCATGCCCAAAATCCCCAGAGAAGAATGGAGAAGAAGGGATTGTGGAGTGGTCATCACCCCACCAGGGAGGGGGAGATTTCTTGCTTTCTGTCTCATTGCGATCTGTGCTCTCTGAGAGCACACACAGCCTATAGCAAAAATCCCCCCCTACCTCCCCCCCCAAAAAAAAAGAAGAAAAGGAAAGAAAAGAAAAATAGGAGTGATGTGGTTGGGGTGGCCAAGGTCAAGGTTGATGGTGTGAACACAGCTCAGAATAGGAAGCAGAATCCAGTGATGACTGGAAGCCTGGACTGCTTCCCAAACACACATAGAACATTGCTACTTATGTGAGAACTCAAAAGGATGTGGAAGTTGGGATCAACTGTATAAGGAACCATATTACCTGCACGAGCAGGTGAGGGCTGAGGCCCTGGAGGCTCTGGTCCTAATGAGGCTCATTCCAGTCCACGGGCTGGGAACGATGGGCGTATTTTGGTTACATATACCAACAGCAGGCCCTCCTCTTCTTTTAATCGACATGCAATGTTAGGCCTGCTATCTCTGATCTTGGACCATTTCCTAGCCACAGGGCGACCACTATCTCTTTCTCAAAGGTAGGGGAAAAAAAAATGTAAATTTACTAGTTATCTCCAGAGCAGCCAGAGATTCCCTAATTTGCATTGCTATGTGAGTGTAAAGCATAATGTTTTTTTAAAAAAAATTGCAATTTTTAAGACACTCAAAGACAGCTCATTAGATCAACTTTTTTCCCCCCTTGCATATGTTTTTTTTTTTTTTTTAAACAGGGACCACTGTGCTTTCTTTCAAGTGAAGAGAGTTGTGACAGCTGCTCTATAAGGTATTCAATGGTTAATTAAGACACCAGTGCCATCACTGAGCTCTTTTGTATTTCGTAGAAAGCAGTTGCTAAACAGATGAAAGTAGGTCTGAGGCAAGGGGTAGCGCAACTATTATTTCAATTAATAAATAGCTCTAAAAGTGAAGGAAGTGATAAGGGCTCCAGAGCGTCTGGATCTGCCCCCGTTCTGTCAGGGAAATTAAACAGAGCACTTGTGATTGCCATTGCTTCTATGCAAGAGATCCAAGCAAGTTGGGTCACCTGTGCTGTGCAGGTTGGCGTCTGCCTGGTTCTTGGGGCACCCCCTAGTGACACGTTTGTATACCCTGGCACATCCGTTTCATTGCCACACAACGAAATGGTGCCGAGTTCACCTCCTGTTCTCCTAGTTGCATCCTCTCCTCCATGCCTCCCCCTCCTCTACCAAGGAAGCCCCAAAATGTATTTTCAGACAAATATCAGGGAAACATTTATAAATATTTCAGAGGCGTTTCATAAATAAATAAGCAAATCTACAAAAAGACTTCTCTCTTTTAATGAGATCTTGGCTGTGGTATATGCCTTTTATTTGAGCATCATTAAAACCAGTTGGGAAGATTTTTATACTGGACTCACTTTGGGGGGGGGGTTATAATATATGAACAAGCCTGCTATGCGTCCCTGAAACGTGGAGCCTTGTCTCTGACAGATTAGGCAGCTCTGGCGCGAGGGAATAGCCTTCCTCTTTTTAAAGTAAATACTAATCAATAGCAACTGTACCGACAAAAACCTTCTTGCTGCCTAATTGCACCACAGCTACTCATAGACCCCAGTAGAGTTTTCCCCTGGATGGAACAAAATTAACTACCAGGGGCTGAGCTAGTGAATTATCACCATCACTCTATTCAAATGTAATTAACACAACCCCCCAACTTCCACATGTACCATTAAAGTCCCATTTGTATGTGTAATTTTCACACAGGGTCTGAAGGTTGTGCCCACATCAATCTTTGCAACACTCACATCTGCACAGGAAATCAAACTGGCAGGGAGGTGGCCCCATCCATTATAGGAGATCTCTCCCTCTCCGAGATCTCGTTTGTAGTTCCTCTTCTGCAGCTAAAAGCCCTCTGTGGTCTCTTTGGCCATGTCAGAAATAGCCAGCTGGTATCAGAGGTAGGCATGTGATTTAAGATAGTTGAGCAAGTAAATCCAGTCCCTGGTTCTGATGGATCTAGCCGCTGGAAATGCAAGAATCTTACCAACAGCGTGGGATGGGTACTGTCTAATGGCCAGTTTGGTTAATGATAACTAATATTTTTATTGCATGTTAGAATGTTTTGAGGAGAAAATTATTTACATTTTTTTTTCTGAAGTAGTGACGTGTGTGTGTGTGTGTGTGTGCATGGGCACGTGTAGTTGTTTTAGACAGTCTTGCTATGTCACGACCCTCTTGACTAGTCTTTGGGGTAGCTGGGAGCACAGGCACGCAGAGCGGCCCTCACATGTACTGGTGTGTGAGTGCAAAGGGAACGCGGAGGGTCCTTTTCTAATGGGGTCCTGTCTGCATTTGGAGACGCCTGGTTCTGGCCACTGAGCCGGGTGTGGAGCCTGCCTGTGTGTCCATCCAGAGGCCACAAGCGTTCTCTTCTGCCAGGAGCTCACCCTGGACATGGGATGCCTTCTGCAGCTCAATCTGTAGTTGGCTCTCTCGGCCAGGCCTGCCTGGGTCAGGTCACTAACGTCTGGCACCTAGGGGACGCGTACCTTCATGACATGCCCGAGCTGACCGTGTGAGGTGCGAGGAGGGGAGTCTGGTGTCCAGAGTTCCTCGGTATCACATTATTCCCCTTTCAATATTGTTTCCCTTTGATTCAGAACAAACTGCGAGAAGCCAAAAAAATACTAATCAAAACGAAATGCAAATATACAAGGATCCTTTCTCTCCGAAAATGCCCTATTTTCCCCCCTCCATGGTACTAATGTTTTAGAAATAGAAGGCACCTCTGGAGAGACAGGATAATACCAAATTTTAAAATCTGTAGAAAATGAGTACAGGGGTGGGCGGCACTATTAGTGCTACTAAAAATAAGTGCTGAGAAGCTACAGTAAATGGAAAAACCAGAAGTCGTTCTTTTTATAAACTGCACTGCAAATCCTGTATGTTCAGGAGCCATTTTCTCCAGAGACTCCGACAATAATACTTTAGATTCAATATTCATGTCCACAGTGGTCTCTCGCCCATCCTGCCCCCTCCCTCACCACTGCCCTAGTAACGCAGGCTGAACATGGCGCCTATTACCGTGCGGGAAGTGTGGTGCTGCCAACTGACTTCTGGACCCGATGCCAAGAATGGGGCAATTATGTCCTGCTTGCTCCGTGGTGTCCCAAAGATGGCAATGATTTCACTTCATTTTTATTTTACTTTTAACAGAGAGTCCTAGGATTACTGTACATGAGTAACCAAGTGCTGAGGACAAAGAATGTCCCCCTCGGACCAGGGGCGTCTCTCAGCCATGTGGCCTGGCATCCCACCTAGTCTGTTTGTCCCATGGTGGATAACCCTTCTAGCTATTATCTTCTTAGGAAGGAGAAGCAAGGGGTCTGCCCCCACTACCCATCTCAAGGCAGGTTGACAGGTGTCCTGAGAAGCCACGTGAGCCATCCACAGCTCTGTGTGACTAGAGAAATGACTGCGAGAGCATTCGCAGTGTGGCACCAGCAGCAGGTGTAATGGAGTCACCCCCTGCATGCCAAATATTCAGCCTGCAAGGACACTGCTCCCCAGACTCAACCCACTTTGGGCACTGCTCCCGATGCCACACTGGGCATCTCGGCCAGCCTAGCCACAGACTCTCAGCTGAGCTGTTCTGGGGATTCAGAGAATTTCTGGGACTCCAAAAGAAGAGCAGAAAAGATTATTTTGCCAAGTCCCAGGCCTCAGGCATAGATGCTTTGAGAATTGGCTCTTTAGAAACTAGTGGCCTAGCAGGAAGGCCAAAGTTAGCCATCAATTCTGGACCAAAACTTATTCCCGCCTTTCCATCTACTCTAGAACTTGGCCTGACTGAACTGTTTAATCCTTACGCACATGGACAAATGAAGATGTGATCTCAGAGAATCTACAGGAAAGACAGTCACAGAATAGTTACAAAGAAGGTATTTATAAGGACCAGCAGATGGCACTATGGTCATGTGGGTGGACTCCCACATAGTCAACCACAGTTCGAGTCTCAGACCTGGCAGCTTAAAACTCACAGTGGGAGCGTGTGCATGCCCAAAATCCTGAGAGGAGAATGGAGGAGGAGGGATTATAACATGGCTATCTCTTCTAGGGAGTGATTTCTTGTTTTCTGCCTCTCCATCTCTCTGGAGAGTGTGTGTGCCCTACAGCAAAAAAAAAAAAAAAAAAAAAAAAAAAAAAATCTTAAGAAAGAAAAAGAAAAGGTATTTATAAAGTAGCTAGCCTACTCTCCTCATTTTACAGAAAGAGAAACAGAAGGCTGAAGGTTCTGAGCAGGGTCCTCATTCACTGTGTATAGCAGGGACTGAACCCCAGCTTAAACTTCTGTTTTGGTTTCTTTTTGGTCAGAAGGCACATGTGCTTCTGCACATAAGTGAAGGAGGGAGGTCAACAGAGAGAGACAGAGACAGAAATAGAGACAGCGAGAGAGAGATAAGAAATAGAGACAGTGAGACAGTGAGAGAGAGAGAGGGAGGGAGAACACACACTCTCCACAGGGCATGGTCACACTGCAATCCCTTCTCCTCCATTCTTCCATCCTGTCAGGATTCTGGGCACCCTCATACATGTTTCTCAGGCTGCCGGAACCAGCACTCTAACCATGGGACATACATGTGAGATCTGGCTGCCTTAACCATAAGGCCACAGAGCCAGCCCTGGCTTCTGGCTCCTAATTCAGAATTCGTACCACCGCATGGGGCCCGAGTGATTGTTTGCTGGATTCTTGTATCCTCCAGAAAGAGAGTGGCCTCAGGTGGAACAGGAATGAAAGACCAAGAATTAGAACACCTCTCTCTTTTTTACAAGGCGGTGTGGGAAGTATTATTCTTTTCTTCTTCTTTATTTCAATCTGGGCATTTTTTGCCTCTTAAAAGCAGCTACCCCTTTATCACGGAGGTGATGCAGAAATCTACGGATCACATAAACCTGAAAGCCCTTTGCTTCCTGCAGAAAAATCCATACGTGCCCTTCAGCCTCATAATTGAGTTGCAAAGGGGAAAAATAAAATTGTTTCCTAGCTGTGTGGAGTCATTCCACCCAACATGCCGATAAAAAGCAAGTGGTGTTTTTGCCCATAGGATGTCCAGGTTCAGAGTCAGATCCATGAGGCTAAACAAGGGTGAGGTTATTACCAACAAACGATTACACTCCAGGTTGTATCGAACAGAGTGAGGTATTTGAACTCTTGAGACTAATTGGAAGGGTTCTGAAAATGTCAATGTTGACATTTCCCGTCTGGATTCCCTGAGCCACAGTGGAAACCAACCCTGAATCTTAAAAATGCTGGCTTCCAGAAAGCTCCATGTTTTGATCAGGAGACATGAACGTGGATCTTTGAGAAGACATTTAGCTATTTATTGGTGCCCTTTACCACAAAGTAGGTAGGTAATAACTATCGCCAATACCTTTTCCAGAAAATTATTAGGAAGACTGACTAAATAATATTCTCAACTCATAGAGTCTTTATGAAAAAAATGCTCTTACCCTCAAGTGCAATCACCCAGCTGGATCTGTAAACAGGTAGCCACCACGTACTTCAAAACACCCTTCTGCAGTTGGGGATTAGAGTCCCATTTTAGAGTTAGGAGAACAGAATAGCCACTACGTACTTCAAAACCCCCTTCTGCAGTTGGGGATTAGAGTCTCATTTTAGAGTTAGGAGAACAGACAGCCACTACGTACTTCAAAACCCCCTTCTGCAGTTGGGGATTAGAGTCTCATTTTAGAGTTAGGAGAACAGACTCAGGTGGCTTGGGGGGCTCATCTAAGTTCACTAGCCAGAGAGCAACAGAGAAGGAATGCAAAGTGGGTTTGTTCCACATCCACTTTTTTCTCTATGAAATCACATTGCTTCCTCCCTTGCCCCCGCCAAAAAAAAAGAAAAGGCTACACGCAAAATGCTTTTTAAGATGAAAAAATTGACACTGTGAGAACTAATTAAATCCATGCCCCTACTGTCAGTCATGTCAATATTTAGGAGTCTATGTTCCTCACCGTGGACATAAATCTTCTTTACAAGTCTCTCACTGTCCTTATAACAGACTACAGCCAGCTCCAGGGTGCTGGATGGTCCTGGCTGTGTCAGATTCACTGGCGGATGGATGGGTGAAACGGCTGCACCCATCTGGCATCGCACCCTCTGCTCCCAAGGCCATGTCGGTGGCCATAGCTGAGAACATGGGAACAACCCAATCTTTCATCATATTCGCTTAGTTGGTTTTATTGGCAGACGAAATAGATGTTGCCTTCCTGGTGTGCTTTCTAGCTTCCTAGGGGAGAGCACCTCTTCGTCAATTTCCTCCTATGTCTTTCTTTAAGGTTTTAAATTCTGTCAATGGGGAGTTTTAAAAACATCTGAGTGACAGGTTTGAAGTGCAAATATATTAAAGACTCTATTAAGGGCAATGGACTCATTCACTAATGAATAAGTGAAATATCAAGCGATGATTTGGGGGAGCAAGGAAGACTGCACGAGAAGAGGAGGGCATGAGGTAACTGGCGTGGGGAAGGCTGCAGAGGTGGGGAGAGGCGGAGGAGCGAGCCAGGAACTCTAAGCACAGTCCAGTCTTACGCTGAAGGCAGTGCTTGTTAAACCCTGTAGGCGCTGGAAAGTGGTCTGGGGATCCACTAGCAGATTTGATTTAAACGCTTTTTTAGGGCAGCTTTATTGAGGCATGATTCACATACCACAAAATCCACATGTTGTAGGTGTAAAATGCAATGATTTTTAGCAAACTTACAGGGTAGTACAATCATGACCACAATCTGGCCTTCAAAACAAGTTCGAGTCAAAGTAATAATGCTTTGACAAGATAATACAAATCATCCCCATACACATAACACTTCACAGAATTTCTTCTTCTTCTTTTTTTTTTTTTTGGCTATAGGATTTGTGCACTTGCCAGAGAGACAGAGAAACAGAAAGCGAGAAATTACTCCCCAGGGGATGACCACTGTGCAATACCTTCTCCTAGATTCTTCCCTCGGGATTTGAACATGCACCCACATGTGCCTGTCATGAGTTTAAGCCCCTGCAGCTGGGACTCAAACCACAGTGAACACATAGGAGTCCAACAACTTAACCGTGATGCCATCTGCTGGTCCATCCTGGGGTTTATTCTTACTGATAGCTTGGTAAATTAGGCTCCACCCTAGCACCAGACAGGGGCAGCCATGCTTTGGAGCATTTCCTCCTTTCCCTGGCTAATGATTTTCCTGTGCTGCATTCAGCTATGAGCTCAGAGCCCAGCCACGCACCCTAACTCAAGGAGGAGCCCTTGGCATTAATGCAGTAGTCCCCTGCCATCTCCACAGCCTCTGTGCCCACTAGTGAGAAAGATACAGAGAGCTCCTGGTCACACCTCCGGCTTCCCGAGCCAGGAGAGGAAGCATTTGATAGGCCCCTCCACACTCACCTTTCCTCAGAAAGCTTGATGGAAAGTGGCCCACATCTTGGCATTCCCCTCTGGTTGCCAAGTCCCCTTTTGTTTGCACTTCTTAGAGACTGTCAGCACAACTGCCCCTGGCCACCATGTGACAGGCTGTGCTGTCCTTTATCTCAGGGAGCCAAATGACTTACCTCACTCCAGGTCTTTCTGTTCCTCTGTGAGGCCAGGGGACCACAGAAAGGCAGCCCTATCTTAAGACAAACACTAGAACAAAAACACTGCAAGGACCTGCTGGCATCGGTAGCAGACTCAGGTAAAAAATGGTTCTGAGCAAATATTTGGTTGAGGCTAGAGTTTGCTTAAACACCATGATCTACCGTTACGGGTAAAAATAACAGTTGTGGAGTTACAGTCTATTAAACGGGGTCTGGACAGAAGACACTCATGCCTTTATATACACGATGCTCTCTTATAAGCAATCTCTTCTTGTCTGTCTTTCTGTCTCCAAGTCTCATGGCCCCCCAAACCTCAGCAACTGACCACTCCTTTCCCACATTACTCCTTCCTAGAGAACGCAGGCCGGTGGATTAGGTGTGTCTGTGGGTCTCCCTTCCACACTGCGTTTTGCAGGAAAGGGACCAAGACTATTCACCTTCATCACTCTGGAGTCTAACACTGTGTCCGGCCCATAAAGGATGCTCAGCTGATGAGCT
Source organism: Tupaia belangeri chinensis (assembly GCF_000334495.1). Classification (NCBI taxonomy): domain Eukaryota; kingdom Metazoa; phylum Chordata; class Mammalia; order Scandentia; family Tupaiidae; genus Tupaia; species Tupaia belangeri. The sequence goes on along the minus strand of NW_006159521.1, from coordinate 5,115,278 downwards.
GCGCTCAGGGAAAGGACTGTGAAAACAAAGACCGTCTCACAAGCAGAGCAGATAGTTCCTTCTTCAGGCAGCTGGGTTCATTTGCCAAACTTGGCATGGCCAGGGAGTAATCTGGGATAATTCGTTAAATTAAGGAATTGTTTTGGACTCAAGCAGCACCAAATGTGAACTTCAATGGCAGGTGGAGGCTTTGAAGAGGGGCTTTCCTGAAGCACTTACCCACTGAGAGGCCCAGGAAATGCAGCCTCTTAGCTATAGAGAACACGTTTCACGTTTGCTAACTCCACTGCCATGCCTTGTGAGAACAAGGCGCCCACTCCTCCCTATACACAGCTACGGTCAGATCTATCGTCAGACAAGAAATACAAAGGTGTGCCTTCAATCTGTGGCTTACGGGACTAGCCGCACAATTTTAATTTTAATTTTGCTATTACGTCTACTGTTGGAGCCCCCAAACCTAGCATACTACCCAGCACGTGAAAAGTAAATATTTGTGATGCGAATAAATATTTCATAGTCTGGCTGGCTTCTTTCCCATAAAATGTGTTTTTCCCCCCTGTGCTCTAAAAACATAAATGTCCTGGAATGAATTCCCCTTTGAACATCTCACTTGACTAGGAAATAATCCGTGAACATGATTAATAGATGGATAGTAAGTCCATGGGAATCAAGGCCTGGGAGTTCTACCATTTTGGAAATAAAAAGCAGTACAAATAGTAACTCTCAGACATCCTGAAGTGAATATTCACCTTCGGGGTGTCTCCGGAAATGTGAGAGGACGCTGAGGGCAGGGGAGCCATGCAGGAGGAAGCGCACTAGACAAGGGAGGGAGGGAACCGTGCTTCTCTGGCACTTGCTCTGAGTCAGGTACGTGGCCGAAGGCCTCCATCTTTCATTTTAGCTCTCGCACGGAACCTACTAGAGGGTTTTGGTGATCACGGCTTTACAAACGCCAAGAGGCGATCAGAGAGACCATATATCATACCTGAGGTCACCCAGCTCGAGACCTTGAACAGAGATCTGTCTTTGTCTAAAGACTAAATCTCTCCAGCCCACCATGTAACCAGCCCCTGGTGTTCCACTGGATCTGGAATCCCAGCAGGGCCCAGACAAGTCTCAGGCAGTCAACTCTGCAGCCTACTCTCCCCAGCGTAGGCCAGCAGAAGCCCCAACCCACGTTTCCTGAGCTGCATTCTGCATCTGCAGCACTGGGCCGTCATTAGCAGTAGGTGGTCTGACTGCAGCCCAGTAGCACAGTGGGTGCACACCTACCCAGTGCTCAGCCCCTGCAGGACATGGTCCGACAGCTCTCATTTCACTGGTGGGGCACAGGCTGCAGCACAGAGACGTCCCTGCTGTTACACAAATGCCTGCAACCCAGTCTTAGCAGCAACTCTGGGGGCTTGAAGAGGGTTGGCGGCATTCAGTCTCCTCCCCACGTCTACCCAGGCAGTGAGCACAGACCATGCAGAGCTGCTCCCCATGTGCTCTGGGCCTTCCTTTATTCGATGCTCAAGGCTGATTTATTTATTTCTTTATTTTAACGTTTTTGCCATAGGGTACATACACTCACTAGAGAGGGGCAGTAAGAGGGAAAGTGAGAAATCACTCCCCTGGGGGGATGGCCATGCTGCAATCCCCTCCATTCTCCTCCTGGGGTTCTGGACACCCGTGTGCACATGCCCAGCGTGACTCTCAAGTCACAGGTCAGGGACTCCAATTGTGGTTGGCCATGTGGGGGTCCAGTGTCATAACCACTACACCACCTGCTGTTCCTCAAGACGGAGTCTGAGCAGCCGGTATGATTCAGTATGGAGGCACGAGAGGCCGGTGTCAGGACACCCTCATTTCAGTCCCTGCTTTGTGATCATGGATGAAGGAGGTGCATGCAAGATGGAGAGAGGGTTTTAAGGCATTTCGTTTTTCCTCCCTGAACCTTAGTACCTTCATGTGTGAATTGAAAAGATGTGGGGACCAGCAGCTAGTGTAATAGTTACATTGCTGAACTCCCACACAGTCGACTGCAGTTCGAGTCCTGGACCCAGCAGCTTGAAACTAATGCCAGGCACATGTGTGTGCGTGCCCAAAATCCTGAGAGGAGAATGGAAGGGAAGAGGTTGCAGCATGGCCATCCCCTGGGGGGTGATTTCTCACTGTCTCTCTCTGTCTCTCCAGCTAGCGCACGTGCCCTATAGCAAAAACTTCTCTTTAAAAAAGAAGAAAAAGAAAAAAGACGTGACATATTGTTTCTAAGCATCATAGAACCTTCTAGAACAGTGCAAATGCTCTGCTTCTACCTTGTCCAAAACGGTAGTCCCTAACCACATACGTCTATTGAGAACGTGAAATACAGTTAGTGTGATCAGGGAACTAAATGCGTCATTTTATGTCATTGTAATGAACTTAGATTTAAATGTTAGAAGACTCACGTGTCTAGAGGCTCTGTATCAGACAGTGGACTGAGGAACCTCGGCTTGAAGAAGTCGAGAAGGAAGACACACAGGTAGGATTCCAGCTCACAGGTGTGAGGGATGGAATCCTTTCTGCCACTCACTAGCTCTGGGGCCAAGCCCGCACAGTTAACCACTTCAAGTCTCCGTTCCTTCCTCTAGTAAATGGAGACAATAATGGAGTCCACGCCAATTTGCTCTGAAATGAAATGAGGCGAAGCGCTGGTGCATTCTCTCAGAGAACGAGCACTCCATGTTCAGTAGGTTAACGAAAAGCAGAATGACAGGACAAGCTTATTTTGGTGCAAAAAAATATTGAAGTCCACACATAGTCTTTTCATTATACACGCCCTCTAGGAACTTTTTGAATGACCCCCCCCACACACACACACACACACACCCTGTACTTGAGGGCTATGATTAAGAAGTCCCTGAAATAGCAATGGAGTGAAGGAGTTGCTTTCTCTGATGAACCCATTATTTCATTCATGAAGCGAGGAAAGAAAGGTTTATAATCCTCTGGGTAGGGCTCTGGAGGGGAGGTGAAGAGGAGTGAGGGAGGAAAGGTAGTTTGGCCTGCTTTTCTTTTTCCCGCGGGCTGTCCCTGGAGGTGTCACCTGACTGATTAGGTCCAATCACACAAGATGTAGCTAGATACGCAGATTCCCTTAGATGCATCTTCTCAGCCAGGTAAAGGAACAGCTCGGGCTGGTCAGGAATTGTTGGGGGAGGCTCATCATGGAGAGCCACAGTGCATTAGAAACAGGAAGGGTCCTTGGCCTTCTATGACCCGTGCACAGAGAGTGCTAAACATCGAGACCATGCTTTCTGTGCCATGGAGCTGCTGTTTTTGAGCTATGCTGAGATCTGCCCATTTGATGAAAAGAGAAAGCAGACGATGAGGAAATCAATTCCCAACCCTGTTTGCCTCCAAATATACCAGCTGCAAATAATCCACATGGGCCCCAGCTCAGTAAATAGCTTCCTACCTATCCAACCATTGAAAACGTCATTAGGATTGCCCACAGAGTTTTTTTTTTTTTTAAATCTCAATGCCTAGGCCACACCATATACAGTTATATAAAAATCAGTGAGGTTGGGAACCAGCAGTTAGCGTAATGGCTATGTCGCTGGATTCCCACGAAGTCGACCGCGGTTCGTGTCCCGGACCCGGTGGCTTAAAACTCACGCCAGGCGCGTGTGCGTGCGTGCCCAAGATCCCGAGAGGAGAATGGAGGAGAAGGGATTGCGGCGTGACCATCCCCCCTGGGGGATGATTTCTCGCTTTCTGTCTCTATGTCTCTCTCTGTCTGTCTGGCGAGCGCACGCGCCCTACAGTGAAAATCTCTCCAAAAAAAAAAAAAAAAAAAAGAAACAGTGAGGGTGGGACCCAAGCATCAGTACTTTTATTTATTTTTCAACTTGCTATAGGACATGTGTGTTCACTCGAGACAAAGCGAGAAAGCACCCCCGAATGGGGAGAGTTGGGTTACAATACATTCTCCTCTCAAGATTTTGGGCATGTGTGTGTGCATAAACACACATACCTGGCATGTTTCTCAAGCTGCCAGATCCAGGACTTGAACCCTGCAGTTGGCCATGTGGGATCCAGCCACTTTAACCACTGTGCCACTGGCTGGCCCCATCAGTATTTTTTAAAGTCCTCTGTGCACAGTGGGTTCTAAGGCACAGCTAAGTTTGAGAACCAAGTGTTTAGAGGGAGAGATCTGGGTAGAAACTCAGGAGTTAACTGCACAGAGAGAGTTCTGATTTGTGTCATCCACGCTAGGCCTCATCAGACCACGCTGATGTTTCACTTAGCACACATTGCTTACTGCAACTCCCACATTTCCCAACCAACGTCCTCTTTAATAAAGTCTAATTTGGGCCAGTTCGACATTGTTTAGTGTTGACAGGGAAATTCCCCATTGAACCAGCCATAGGAGGAGGGTGGTGTTTTAAAATCAAGCCTTGAAGAAGTATTAAGCAGGCTTCCGGAGCCCAGAAACCTGCAACTGGGAAGCTATCTCGACGACTTCTGCATACTGCCACCTGGTGGGGCCAGGCCCTAACTTCATCACTGTTTCTTGTCCTGGGCACCCGTACCCGCCCCCAGATAGATGTAATTTAAGAAAATGTCACGCATTTTCAATCCAATTTACTGGTGCCTTCCACATTGATCAGACTTCCTTCTCCGTTTTCCTCCCATCTGGTTAATATAATTATTGCTTTCACATGGCAAAGCCATTTTATGTAATAGCTTTGTTTGTTACTATGGTTACAAGTTTAGCAGCATTTTGGAATATAAATCTATCATCCCCGAAAGTAGCTTGCTATTCGTTAAGGTGTAGCCCTGATGAGCACCAACAAGCAAGCCGAGAGAGCATTCGTTCTCCGTGATAAGGAAAGTAGCCTTTCTTGGTCTGACTGTATGTGGGTGCTCTCGGAGACCAGCCAAGGCAGTCCTGGGAAATGACTGGGGGCTGTCCAACTTTATCCCCTGGAACGGTCCTCCCCAGTTGGAGAAGCTCTATCGGGCAGAACGTAGGAAAAGTGGGCTGTGGGATAGCTATGGAGCCTAGGTCAGAGCCCTCGTGTTGTGTAACTGGAGTCCTTACCAGCCAGTTCACTTTTGGCTGATTTATTTACCAGTTGAAGGCAAAGGCTGAGAACGTGGTCTCCCAGGAGTTAAGTTTCTTTGGGTGTAATCCCTTCCTCTCACACACGTGTAGTATCACCCCTTATTTCCCGATAGAAAAAGAGAGAATCTCCCTTTTGGAAAGTGGCACAAGGTCAGTGCTGGGTTCAAACTGCCACCCTCAAGTGATAAAGCATGACAGTGTCTATTTGGTCAGATCCAGTTCTCAGAACAGAGAAGCTGTCCGGCCTATGAAGTTGGGATTTCTCCCGTTCTCAGCTGATACCCGCGGGCCTTGCAGGGTGCACTGCACACTTCCATGTAGCTACATCTGATCCTTATGACCACCCCAGGTAGGAGTGACCCTCACCTCCCATCACTTTCTGTTCACAGAGGAGGAAACTGAGGCTCTGAGGGATTGAACATGGTCTCAAAGTCACAAAATCAGAGTGCAACTCATTGTCTTTGGTTTCCAAGTTCTGTTTTCCTTCTTGTGAGTCCTGCC
>NW_006159521.1:5104539-5109663 GCF_000334495.1 Tupaia belangeri chinensis | reverse complement strand
GCTCCCTACAGTAGGGACCAAGAGAAAAGAAAGAACAGGCAATACCAATGCCTTCACTATGGTCTTGATTAAACCAAACCAAACACACCCCTACCAGTTTCTCACCTCTTTAGGAGACATTTATTGGTTTGGTAACTCACTGGTAATTTTCCAATGGCTACTAATGAATTAGCCATGCCATTCAAATCTATTATCTCAGAGCAGGTACCTATTTACTTAAACCACTCACGTGGCAGGATAATTGGCAGTTATGTAATTTCATGGTAATTACAATCGGAGTTGCCATATAGAAACTAGAGACTGGAGCTGTGTGATGACCAGTGACTGGCTACCTTGGAATCACCCATGAATGACATGATCAGCTATGGCCTGGTAAGTCAAGTTATGTAAGAGATTTTATCTTTTCATTCCAAATTGACAGATCAGCAAGAACCTCAGAGATACCAGCAATATATATATATATATTTTTTTTTTCTTTTATTCTTTGGCAGGTGAAGATGTAGTTGTGCAGGTTTGTCCTGTTTCTGAGCCTGTCTGGGGTGCCTTGGTGGCAGGGAGGGGGCCAAAAGATGTGTGAGCTTTAGCAAAGGCTGCAGGCCCTGAGTTGTAGGCTGGCCTCTATGTCTGTCGAGCCTGGGTGCAGCCAAGAATGACCAACTTGAGCAGAGTGAGAAGGCTCCGAGAACCTGTGCTTGGGCTAAGGGGCACAGAACCCAGGATACAGAACAACCACCTGTCCTCTGCTCTGTGGGGACCAGGTGAATATAAGATGCAGACAGGAGGCTGGAAGCAGAGGCGATGGTAGATCCCACATACTAAGGGTGCTATGAAAAGACATGCAGCAGCTCTACCAACACGTACCAGCACGTACTCCCCAGCCCCCACTCCAACTTCTGGGCCCCAGGTTTTTTTTTTTTTTTTGGTGCAACAGTCATCCCCCTATCCCTGCCTCTCGGCACCTTGGGTTCCCTGTTCTCCTCTGGAGACCCACACAATGGGGTATTTGGACTGTCGAGAATAAGAGAATCGTTGGCTCTTACAACTGCAAGGGGCCCTTCTTTGAAGAAAGAAGAAATCCAGAGCCCCAGAAAGGGTGAGTCGATGGTCCAAAGTCACACAACAGATCAATGGTGGAGCCAGATCTGGAACCCGCATTGGCTCCTTCCATGTGATTTTCCATATTGCAACTCCTTCAGGAAGAAGGAGTTGTTGATGCTCCAAGACTGAGACTAACATAAATAATAGCTATACAGGGAGTGCCTCTGCATCTATTATAAAAGCTGCTCAGAAGTATATGTGGGTGTGTGTCTACACAGGTTTTTTTTTTATTTTTTTTATTTTAAGAGGATTTTGCCTTAGGGCACATGAGCTCGCTGGAGAAAGGCAGAGACAGTGAGAGGGAAAGTGAGACATCACCCACAAAAGGGGATGGCCATACTGCAATCCCTTCTCCTTAATTCTCCTCCTGGGATCTTGGACATGTACCCACATGCACCCTGTGTGAGATTCAAGTTACTGGGTCTGGGAGTTGAACTGTGGTAGGCCATGCAGGAGTCCAGACACGTAACTGTTAAGACATCTGCTGCCCCCCAGGGTTTTGTCTTGTTCTGTTTTGTTTTTTAATGTTCCTAAACAAGCACTCTTGTATCAGATTGCTTTCAGTGGCCATGACGAGGCAGACATTTGCTCCTCCTGACCTGCAAAGTGCCCTCCTGCGCTGTCGCTGTCGTAGGAGAACTTTGAAGTCCACAACGATTTCCTTGCCTCTAGCTGCTAAGAAGTTGAGAGTTGAGAGGTGAACTTTTCCTCAGGCAGAAGTTTCCATTTCAGTTTTCGTTTCTTCTCTTGTGCTTGATACCCCTTTTACTTCATGTAAATTGCTTTGACCTTTCTGTACCTGCGTTTTCAGTATAAAACTTCTGGGTGGAGGTGGGGCTATCAACAAATCAAGGACTAAGAAATAATAATCTCAACTTTTGTAGTTGGACCATGTCAACAATAAGATCTTACAGAAGTTACTGAAGAGCTACCATCCACAGACAAAGGAGAAGGGGAGGGAGGCTCCATTTTAGTGAAAAGGAACAGCAGAAAGAGGACAGTTCTTCTACCAGCCCCACCCCAGCCTCCACAGCATCAGCTCACCCTGCTCACCGCTAACATCCAGAAGACTTGGAGACAGAAAGAAAGGGCTTCTGGAGACCTTGAGGCTGTGCCACCCCGGAAGAAATCTGTAGGAACTCGGTGCATACTAGACAAGCAGCAAGGAAAAGCAGCTGACATTTGCTGACCGCTGCAGTGTAGCTGGAACCACGCATCTGTCCTTCCAACCACCCTCCATCACTAGCATCTACTTCAGTCATCTTCCTAGCTCACCTTTTCCCAAGGTTCCTCTAGGGTTGACTTCATCGTCCTTAGTCTTGCAGATAAGGAAGCAGCAGCTCAGAATTAAGCGTTACTCTCAAGGTCAAAGAATAAGAACACATGGGCTTTGAGCCTATTCCTGTTCCTATCCAAAGCCCATATCACTTACCATATCACTCTTCCCAGAAAACGGCTATCACCTGGAATTGTCATTAGGAGTCCACCCATTTCAGGTCTGTCTTGGGCCTAAGGTCACCAAGCTTTACCAGGGGCCAAATCGGGATATTAGGATAAAGAGATTAGGGACTGCAAGTATGAAAGATCAGACTAACCCATGGAACGAAGAGAAGACGGCCAGCCCTGGGGAGTATAGTTAGCAGCAGACTACTACAATAGCTAGTTTTCGTCCTTAAAAATGAAATTGTGATGACACCACTCTTACAGTATTGACAAATCTTCAAGCATGCCAAATGTCATTTTCTTTGTCGTTGTTGTTTTTAGAGAGAGACAGAAAGCAAGAAATCACCCCCTAGGGAGGATGGTCATGCCGCAATCCCTTCTCTATTCTCCTCTCAGTATTTTGGGCATGTGAGCACATGCACCTGGTGTGAGTTTAAGCCACCAGATCCGGAACTCAAACCATGGTCTACTAAATGGGAGTCCAGCGATGTAACCATTACACTATCTGCTGGTCTTTTCTTTTTCTCTTTGGTATTCTGAAATGGCATCCTATTGTGTGAAACCATAGATGTAGAAGACGCTAAAGTAGTGGTTTCTTGCATTAAACCTACTGCACGGAACATTCACGAAGTCCTGAAGGTCTGGTTTGGGCCTTGTGATTCGTCAACCCTAAGCCAGAATAACCATGCTCAAAGCCCAGTCGTAGTTCCACCTCAGACCTTTCCATTGTTCCCCTGAACCTGACACATAGTGAGTGCTCAACACAGAATGACTCACTATTTTAATTTTTAAAAAATTTTGTCAGAGGGCACGTGTGCTTGCAGAGGGTTGGCGGGGATGAAAGAGAGAAAGCACCCTGCCCGGGCAGAGAGTCATGCCACAGTCCCTTCTCCATTTTCCTTTCTCTTGGGATTCTGGGCACACATGCACACGTGCCTGGAGTGTTTTTCAAGCCACTGGGTCCAGAAGGCGAACCTGTACAATCAGCCATGAGTTGGCTCATTTTTTCATTCTTAATTCATTCACTAACAAATCACAAAGGAGACAGATAGGGAGACGCAGCCTGGGCCCTTTGGCCACCAATCAGTGAACAATGTGTGCAGGAAGGAGGGGGTATCCTCATAAAAACATCCAGGATGTCTGTGTCTAGCCCTCTTCTGAGTTCTGTAGGACCACGACAGGAGGCTGCTGTCTCGGTCAAACCTAGCCCTGACAATAACGGCAGGGCCCTCTAACACAAGGCTGTGAGGACAAGCGAGACCCCAGCCACTACGTCACACGACGTCCAGGAGAAACTCTGCAAGGGCTGTTTCCAGGACAAACACAACGCAGTCTGGTTTCAGCCGCTTATCTGAAACGGGGGTTTTAAGCTCTTCAAATACACATCGTGCCCACAGCCGGGGAAGCAAAACTGACAGCACTTACTTTGCACACTTCGTGTCCGTTCCCCTTCTCTCTCGGCACTGCCGAAGAGGCTGTCCTTTTTGCCGTGCACGCTGGAGGCTGTCTGCTAAAGTCTGAGCAAAGATAGGACCATAGGCCCAGGTGGTATGTCAATTATGCTGACTCCTGGAAAAACCAGATCATCTCCTAGATTGGATGAATCTGAGGTTTTTCCTTCCAAGGAGGCGTCTTAGGGCATTGGAGCCAATCACCAGCTAATGTTGCCATTGCCTCCCATTAGATTGTGAGTCTCCCGAGAAACGGCCCTCATCTGCCTCACCTGTGTGTTTGACCCTTCCCCACACAACACCTGGTGCACGGCAGGCCCCAGGACATGTGTGGTGGGACCAGCTACTGAGATTGAACTGAGGCTGCAGCAGAAGCCCTGCCCTGGGAGTGGGAAGCCTGTGGTCTGGACTTACCTCGGCCCCTAACAGCTGCGTGGCTAAGTCAGCCACTAGCTCCAAGGGTGGCCAATGCCCAGAGGCTGAACTTTAGGGGCTCTTCCAACTCTCAAAAAAAAAGAGTCCACAGTTCTAGAATGTACTATTTTACGCTACTCTGCTGTGTTGATCTGTCTATACTTACAGCTAAAGATTAATCGCTCAGTAAAGAACTGATGCCTCTCAGAACACGTCACGGCAGTGAGAATGTGCCTGGCTGGCTGGCTGGCTGCTGTCTTCCACGCCTCTTCTGTTCCCAACACAGATCACAGGGGCACAGCCCAACCCAGAATAGACAGAATGAACCCTCCCGCCTAACTCACCCAACGGCATGCCACGTGCCAGACGTGGTCAACTAAGTAGCAATAGCAGCTGGAGTGAGCGGGGTCTCAGGAGGCTTCTTCCCCTGCCAGCCAGGCCCAACCCTGTGGTAAGGCAGAGCTGAGACGACAGACCGTTGTTACTTACAGGCCCTGCGGCTCAAGAGGTGAGCACAAGCGGAAGTGAGCACAGGCAGAAGCGGCCCACAGAAAACCGACCACGTGGGAGAAACTCACTGTGCACTCATGCATCCCCTCTGCCATCCCGCACCTGCTCTGCGGTGTCTAGGAAAGACCGCAGGGTCTTAGTCTTTTTTTTTTTTTTTTTTTTTAGAGGTTTTTGCTTTAGGGCTTGTGTGCTCACCAGAAAACCAGAG
>NW_006159521.1:5092725-5103436 GCF_000334495.1 Tupaia belangeri chinensis | reverse complement strand
AACCGGAGGGTCTTTGTTTTTTTTTTTTTTTTTTTTTTTTTTGAGAGGTTTTTGCTATAGGAAGCATGCCAGAAAGACAGAGAAACAGAGAGACAGAAAGCTCGAGAAATCACCCCCCAGGGGGGATGGCCATGCTGCAATCTCTTCTCTGTTCTCTCAGGATCTTGGGCCCGCACGCACACGCGCCAGGTGGGAGTTAAAGCCACCGGGTCTGGGACTTGAACTGTAGTCAACTACATGGTAGTCCAGTGACATAGCCACTACACCATCTGCTGGTGCCTGTTTTTGTTTTTTTTAAGATTTTTGCCATAGGGCATGTGTGCTCCCCAAAGGGAGAGAGAGTGAAAAATCACCTCCCCCACCTGGGGTGTGTGTGCTGGTGGCCACACCACAATCCCTTCTCCACCATTCTCTTTGGGATTTTGGACATGCAGTACATGCGCCAGGTATGATTTCCAAGCCTCCAGATCCAGGACTCGAACCACAGTTGGCCATGTGCCTTAACCACCACACCACCTGCTGGCCCCTGGCTCTTAGTCTATTATTAATAACTCATTTCTTAAAGGAGTTAGCTGAAGCTTAAGATGTGACCATTATAGGTGTTGGGAGAATAGAAGAGAAGGGTTGGGTTATATTTTTTCACTTCCATTTCACTCATTCAAAATGAAGCATGTAACTGTTTTTGTTTTGTTTTGTTTTGCACCGCTAACAACGAAGGAAACTAAAGTTACCATAGATCTTCTTAAATTACGAACCTGCTGCAGAGTAGTTAAGAGAGCCAGATCCCACATTGCTAACTGCATTCCAGTCCTTGCCTTGGCAGCCTGAAGAGCCACGCGTGCATGTGTCCCAAATCTCAACAGGACGGGAAAGTGGAGAAGGGATGGCAGTGTGACATGCAGCGCTGTGCGGCTCTCTCTTCCTCTCTCAGTCTTTCCATCTCCATCTGGGGAGTACACATGGTCTCTGGCAATTAGAAAAACTATATAGACCCTTCTATACTTTTTTCCCACATATTTATAAGTGAATTTATTATATGCCCATAATTATGCTTCTATCCCTCACGTTAAAAGGAAATTCTATTCAAAATATTTATTTTGTAATTTGCCAAAGGGGGTATGTACTCGCCGGAGAAAACACAGACAGAGGGAGAGGGCAAAGCACCCCCATGGGGGTTGGTCATGCTGCAATCCCTTCTCCATTTCTCCCTCCGTTCAGGGTTCTGGGCACACACCTACATGAATCTGGAGTGTGTCATTGGATCCAGGCTTGAACTGCGTGGTCAGCCTTATAGAATCCAGCCTCCTTAATCACCAGACCATGGCCTGGCCCCAATATATTTCCAATGCAATAGAAATTCTGGTGCATTCTCTCCTATTCTAATGGAACAAAATGCATGCAGTTCTATTATATAGCTGCACTTTTAATTTACTGATGTGGGCAGATGCATTTTGGGAGGAAATTCTTCACAATAGAAAGTGTCAAAGACACTAAGTGATGACTGTTTTGTGATGGATAAGATTGTTAGGGCAAGGCTCTTCCCTAGCCCGCCTCCGATCTCCAGGCAGAAGGGCCTCTTCTCTCTGACCTTCACCTGGCCATTCAAGTGACTGCTGGTGTACAAACACAGGGGCCCACCATGGCAGGCCTGGAAGAGAACAGGACTCTGAGTCAGAAGACCAGGTTTCAAATCCCGACTCTGTCTCTTGTTAGCTTAGACGAGTCGGACGACTTGCACCACCTTTCCAACCTCATGTTCTCATTTATTAGTAAAACTGATTAGCGGAGCACTCACACACAGGGTGCAAGGAAGCCACCAGGCAGTGTTGTGAAAATGCTGCGTAAACCATAATGACCAGACAGGTAGGAGGAGTAGTTACTGAGAAGGCAGGTTGCTGTGTTCAAGGACGCAAAGGGGAGCGAACACCCGAGAAAGCCCCCTGACGTCACACCCTGGCAGGTGGGTCCTGGCTGCAGCCACAACTGTCGAATGCCCTTTGGATGGCAACTGGGGAAAGCTGCCAGCTTCTCAGTGTTGGAACGGCCCCAGATCAGAGTTTGTCACCTTCACACTGTCTTCTCTAAGGAGAATCGATGTCAAAGGAAAGATTTTAAATAGTCCATATTGAATCTAAAGGAGTCAGGCTGGACCAGCGAGTCGGACCAGCTGCTGTCGAGTTACACACATTGTTGGGGCCCACAAAGCACTGTCCTGCTCCCCTGTACCTCCAGACCCCACAGATCCAATAACACATTGTCTATGAGGCCTGGTCATTAGGACTCTGGCTCCTGCAGGCTGGCTGTCCTCAGAGGGGAGGTAAGGCCACTTCCAGAGGGGCCCTGGTGGGGCCTTGGTGCAGCGGCTCCACGACTCAGGGAAACCACTCCCTGCTTGATGTAGGGAGTCATCAGCAGGCTGGCCACTTCAGGTGGAGCGCTTTGTCTCTCTGGGTCTCAGTTCCCCCATCAGGAGCATGAGGGGTTTGCACCCAGTGCTCAAAATGCCCTGAACCTGTAAGTTCGTGTGCATGTCTGTGTTCTGGCTGGTGCCCAGCACGTGCTGTCATAACACTGGCTTTTGGTAGCATCTGCTGCATGAATGGGCAGTAGATGAATAAATGCATAGGAATGCTATGCTTGTTGTGAATGGAACCACAACAGCTGGGAATTCCACTCTAACTCTCGTGTAGTGTCCAGGGGTGACCAAAGATGGCCTGCACGCTCTGATACGAGGAGAGGCCTCCTGCCCTGATGGTAGCAGAATGGAATGCATTGAGTGGACATGTTCTTGAGTGCCGAGGACATCAAGCTGCTGTATCGGAGACCAGAGAAGGGAACATTTCAGATGGGTGTTCACAGATGGTGTGGAGCCTCTTGACTTCCGCCTTTGTTTTAACATTCAAAAGCAAATGTCCCCAATTCACATTTAGCTCTCCTGAAGCATAACTTGACAGGCACCCTCTCTGACCTGGCTTCGGCTAGCACTGGCTCGCCACAGTTTCCCATAAGCCCTTGGTCAAGTCTCACACCCCCACTGGGCCTGTGGTTTTGGGAGTGCTTGAAAAATAGAGAATTGCTTTTCAGATGACCGAGGTCTCCTTACTTTCATTCTGTCCAAACTTCAACCATAGGCACACTGACTTACAAATGAAACAAAAAAAAAAAAAAAGAAAAAATCTCATTTTAAGTACAGTGGTCACTCCAGAGAACATATCTGTCAAAATGTTGCAATTTAAAAAGTGCACACACTTTGCCCTGCAGTTTCATTTCTAGGAGATAATTTGATGAATGCACAAATATATACACACATGTTCCGTAGTCCTGTTTGTGCGAAGAAAACTGAGAACAACCTAAGTGTTCCTTACCACCAATGTATCAGATGCATACATGACTTCTTGATGAAATACTACGCATTCTAAAAATACTGTATGAACACGTCAGAAATGACGTCCCCAAAATATTATTAACTAAGTAAAACAGTTTAGAGGATACAACCCATACATGGAAATATATCCACACATATTATATGTGGAGAGAGAACTGGAAAGAGGTTCATGGAACTGGGTTTTTAAAAATTGTTTATTATTTGTTTTTTGGAGAGGTTTTTGCTAGAGGGCACATGCGCTCACCAGAAAGACAGAGAGAGACAGAGAGATAGAAAGTGAGAAATCACCCCTCCAGGGGGGATGGCCATGCCGCAATCCCTTCTCCTCCATTCTCCTCTCAGAATCTTAGGCATACATGCACATGTACCCAGTGTGAGTTTAAGCCACTGGGTGCAGGACTGGAGTCGCGGTCAGCTACATGGGAGTCCAGCGACAGAGCCATCACACCAAATGCTGGTCCCTCTTGGAACTGTTATTACCAGAGTCTTGAGAACTGAGATACATTTTACGCTGTACTTTCTAGTTTTCCTTAAATGTGAAGTCTTCCCAATAAGAATGTTTCCGTTTTTATTTTTTTAAGAGGTTCTTGCCTTAGGGTGCGTGTACTCAACAGAGAGAAAGACAGCGAGAGTGAGAGAGAAAATGAGAAATCACCTTGGAGTGGGGGTGGTCATGGTGCAATCCCTTCTCCTCCCTTCTCCTGGGATCTGGACCATGCACGCACATGTGCCCACTGTGGTTTTCAAGCCATCAGTCCACAACTCGAACTGTATGGGGAATTAAGTGACGTAACTCTTATGCTGTCTGCTGGCCCCAACCATGTTCTTTTTTAATATTTTGGAATTTAAAAAAAAGAATCCCAATAGCAGCTTTATGGGGAAAAAAGGGTAGACGTGTCTCTAAAGAGTTGAGATGTATCTCCGAGCATGTGTGCGCTAGTCGTGAACAAGCCTGCCTAAGTGACTAGAGAGAAAGTCCTCAGTATGTGGGGACCGGTTCTGGCTGCCAGGAGGCCCATCTCTGAAGCAGCGTGGGGTTCTCCACAGTGAGAGTCTAAGGAGGCTCGAGCCTATGAGTTTGGGAACAGAGGGCATGGACGTGCCTACCATCCTCTGTAATATTCATTTACCAGGGCCCATATACATCCTTGGCAGGAAGTAGCTAAGAAATATGGTAACCATTACTATTATTTTAAAAAATTTGTCAGAAGGCACGTGTACTAGCCAGAGATACAGAGAGGCAAAGAGAAGAAGCATCCCCCAGTGGGGCATGGTCATGTTGCAACTCCTCCTTTGCTATTTCTCCATCTTGTCAGGATTTGGGACATGTGCATACATGTGCTAGGCATGCATGTCAGGCCTCTGGGTCTGGGACTCAAACCACATCGTTGGCTGTATCAGAACTGACTCTTTGAACCACCAAGGCCCCCAAGCTGGCCCCTAACCATTATTATAAGTAACATCTCTCTCAATCTTTTTTTTTTTTTGGAGAGATTTTTCACTGTAGGGCGCGTGCGCTCGCCAGACAGAGAGAGACATAGAGACAGAAAGCGAGAAATCACCCCCCAGGGGGGATGGTCACGCCGCAATCCCTTCTCCTCTATTCTCCTCTCGGGATCTTGGGCATGCACGCACACGCGCCCGGCGTGAGTTTTAAGCCATCGGGTCCGGGACACAAACCGCGGTCGACTACGTGGGAGTCCAGCGACATAGCCATTACGCTAACTGCTGGTTCTCACATCTCTCTCAATCTTAAATGCAGTTCCTGAGTCTTCCCGCTTCCTCTTATTTCTAACTACAGAAGAAGATACACCTGAGCACCCAATCCTTGCAGGTCAGTCAGATTCAGGGGAAATGCAGTCTCATTTTTACTGAGCAGGAAACACACTCTGGAGGACATAAGTAATTCAAGTTGGGTATGGACAGGGTCCAGATTAGAACCCAGGCCTCCTAGCTCCCAGGCCTGTACGGTCTCCACCTTCCTCACAGCCATGCCCTTGTTTGGGGCCCACATTTTCTCTTGCTTGGATTACTGCAATTGTTGCTTGGCAAGTATTTCTCCCCCTAATCTCTTCCGTGCTAAAGCTCACTCTCCTCTCTCCCGACCAGAGGCTCTCCCTAAACCCTGATCTGACCACATCTTTCCCTTCAAAGATTCTTCAAGGTTTCTGGACAAAGTCCGGGCTCCTTGGCACTTCACATGAGCCTCTTCCAGATCTGACCCCTGTTCTAGCCTCATCTTCCACACTTCTTCTTGTACCTCTTAAACTCACACATCCCTGACACTCCAAACACTACATCGTTTTCAATTTCTCAACCAGCAATGTGTACATTTGTACTTTTATACCTACTCTGTGTCTTATCTGAAATAACGTCCTACAACTTGGTTGCTCAGAAAAACTCCTACTCTTCCTTCAAAACTCAATACAAGTACCCCCAGAGGCTGTTCCCAAGATCCAGGCACAGTCATGCTCCCTCCCGGATGCTCCTATTGACTCCATGGTAGCACTTGGTAACAGCGAGGTGCATTTCCCTTCCCACCAGAATGTCATTTTCTTGACTTCTCGAGTATCATTTATCTGTGAACACAAAACTTTTTTATTTTTAGAAAAAAGTTCACTTACTTATTTCTTCTATAAGATGGAACAGGAAAGGGGAGGAAGAAAGAAAGAGAGAGGCCCCTCCAAAGGTTTTAATTCCATGATCCCTTCCTAGCTTTCAGCCAGCCCCAGATCATTAGGCAAGTATGGGCCTGGTATACTCGGGGCAGTCTCTGGACTTGAACCACAAACCTTCTGCTGTAGGGCTGCCTTGAAGAGTGTCACATTTTACACTGCATCACCATCTGGGGCCCATGAACACAAGTCTTGACACAAAAATTAAAGTAAATATTCAATACGAGTCCATGAAAGAAAAGAATGGCTAAATGGATGGACCATGAAGTCATGCTGCCATTGTGTTTGTGCGTGAGTTCTGTTCACAGGTTGGAAACCACTGGGTGGCCAGGACAGCAGAAAAGACATCAGGTCCCTTAAAAGAGAGGCTTTTGCAACCTATTCATGGATCCTAGTGGTACCCTGAAGAAATAGTCTCTCACTCACAACAGCTGGAAATACCGCATGTTCCCCTTACTGTCAAGCAAAGGGAAATTTATTCCAAAGGACTTTCCTACAAATATGAAAGAATAACTTAATCCTGAAGTACTCTTTGGCTCCTGGAAACACAAGCAGAATTCTCGACTGTAAGCTCGCAGAAGCCAACAATGAAACAGTGCCTTCAGCACGCCTGCCCCAGTGGAGACCCGGAGCATGGTCAATGTTACCTGCCAAAGGAGCTCACTAGTAACCAGAAGAAGAGCTGTTTGACCAACACTACCTGTGAGCAGTGAAGGAAAAGGCTGTTTTCTGCTTTCTCAAGACTCTTCTGAACTGAGAAAGACTCTAAGAGCATCTGATCTCACTCGCTCATTTCACAAGGGAACACTCTGAAGCTCAGCGAGATCGAGGGACCTCCCCAAAGTCCCGCAGCCAGTTTGTGGGAGACGTAGGACGTGCCTGGGGCTCCTGACCATCCCCACTGTGCCATGCATGACTCTGCAAGCCAGCCGAAAGCTGTATGCACTAAAACACACTGAGCTCTGGGCCTGAGCTTTTCCAGTGGATGCCAGGCGGCACAGGCTGAGGGTGTGGCACGCATAGCTAATCATCTCCAGAGGGGTTACCTGAGCTTCCGAAGGTTTTTGAGTTTTGTTTATTTGACTTTTTTTTTTTCTTTCTGGTTTTGATTTTTAAATCTCGAATTGCTTGGTGAAGAGTGTCTCTCATCCAGAAGCACATGCATGCCCCCCTCCTTCTTTCCCTCCTTTGTTCTTCTCTTTGAGCTGGGTCCATTGGAGGAGCATTGTACGGTGCTCCTGCTGGGTCTACAAGGCCCCTTTTCGGTTCAATTAATGAGCCATAAATAACCCAATGAAGGTGTCAACAAAGAGGGTAATTTATCATACCTTGTCAGGTGGGCGAGCCTTGTGAGGCAAACGCTCATTCACAGTCTGGTGCAACATGTTAAGATTTATTCCTGGCTAGGTCCGTCCTCCTAGGCAGACCCCCGCCTCCCCACAACCAAAATTTATCTTCCACAGGAATCCTCACAGGTGTGCTGCTTTGACAAATAAGCTATGAAGTCTGGTATTCATCACTGGATGGTCTTTGTTGAGATGAAGGCAGCAGGAAATAAATTTATTTTAGAGGGAAGGTACTTGTGATTCAAACATGCTCAAGGGGAGCAACGAGGTTATTTCCACCCTCCTGGTTCTGCAAAAGGAGAGAGGGAGAGGACGCTAGGACAGCCTCTTCCTTCATTACTGACTACTTGGAGGAAGAATAGCCAGGACTGCACTGAGATGGCACCCTGCGCTGCCAGTCTGGAAGTTTGTGTCACATCCTCTCGACAATGTTGGGCTGGGAGATCTTACCCTGGAGTAGAAAGTGCTAGAGGACATCTGAAATGCTCAGAGTCGCTGTACCAGGGGCTTTCCATCTTCGTTATCTGCAGTACGGGGCTGAAGTGTGAGCTGGTACAACAGCTATCTGGGAGTGCTTGCTGAAACCTAGCTTCCCTGGTCCCTCACTGCTGCACCGCAGAGATTCTGATCCAGGAGACCTGGGGACGGGCCCGGAGACTCCCAGGACAGGCTCTCTTCTCCCCTTGCCTTCAGATGCACTGTGTTTGTGGAGAACATGCGGCCCAAGACATGGGATTAGTCTCCAGCACATTCGCCTGTCACCTGAACTTTCTTCTTCTTCTTTTTTTTTTTAAGAGAGAGATTTTTTTTTTTTTTTTTTTGCTATGGGCACATGTGCTTGCCAGAGAGACAGAGAGACAGAAAGCAAGAAATCATCGCCACCCTCACCCTCCCGCCCGAGGGATAGCCACACCACAATCCCTTGTTTTCTCAGGATTTGGGGCATGCACACACATGCACCCAGCGTGGATTTTAAGCCACAGGATCTGGGACTCGAGCCACGGTCGACTACGTGGAAGTCCAGCAACTTAACCATTATGCCATCTGCTGGTCCCCATCTGCCTGAACTTTCTACAGCGATGGGAATGTTCTGTCTGTGCTGTCCAGTACCACAGCCATGAGTCACTCATGGCTACTCCTGACGTGTGGTAGGTGCGGGAGAGGAACTGAATTTAATTTTTATTTATTCAATGCATTCAAATGTAGGTAGCCCTGTGGCTCGTGGCCACCCTACTGGACGGTGTAGCTGCAGCCCATCGCTCTGCACAGTTGGATTCTGGGAGCATGGATACAGAAACACTCCATATGCACACAGGACTGGATACCATAGTCACCTCTCATTCTCCCTCATTTTCCCAGCTCATAAATACTGTGAACCCTGGGGTCGGGCCCTATTTAGTCACTTCTAAACAGGAGGCAGGCCAGGCATATCTGCCCACCTCTATTCCCAAGGTCTTGATAAGTAAAACAGAGAGATCAGTTCCCGAAGGACCTTCTACAGAGGACTGCAACCGGTGTCTTTGAGAAAAAGAAATGGGTCTGGTCCCTCAGTACTTGGTCTCATCCCTCCCAATATAGGGAGGAGAGATAAATACGCAAGTGACCCAACAAAAGTGGCCCTCTGTGACAGTGTAAAAGGAAGCACTTGGAGAAGTCAGCATTCTCTCGGCAGTGTGAACCCTTCTGGACAGGAGTCCCCCACTTCAGAATGAAGATGACCTGGCAGTTCCTTGTTGCCAGCTTAGCCTTCTGACTTCTGACTTCTGCTCTTAAAGCTTCCAAGCTGGGTTCCCCAGTCTCTGCATGTGGCGAGGGATGCACCACCTGCCCATGCTTCGTGGTAGTTTTTGTCACTTGCCTGCCTGCAAGCCTGCAGAGCCTAGGAGACCATGAGGACAGATTCTGACCCGTTCATCTCTGATCCTGGGGCCTAGCCCAGTGGTGGACCTTGGTAAGGTTCAGAGATGTCCCAGAAGGAAAAGGGAGGCCCACGGTTCTTCCCTGGACCCCTGCCGTCATGAGCTGTCCCATCCCTGCCTGAGCTCTTTCCATTATTCACTCCTGTGGCTCTGTGCGGAAGCAGAACCCAATTTTAGTGCCAGTACATTCTGAAATGAAATGGCCTCACACGTGCCCAGGTGAGGGCCCGACAATCTTGCTTAAGGCCAAAACCAGATAGCAAGAGGTCCCCGGAAAGCATGGTCTGTTGTCCGAAGCGACAGGGCCTAGACATTCCCTTTTAACAGAGAGGAGGGATTCGCCCACATACGCATACACTTTAAAGTATAGGAGTGGAGAAAGCCACGCCAAAGAGGGATTTGTGAGGATCTGAGGAAGAACTCCCTGTCTGTCAGAAGGCTCTGGCTGGGAAAGTGAAAGAGCACCTTCCTTCAGCAGTAGGATGGCTCTGGGTGTGCAAGTGAGGACAAGCAGGCCCAGGAAGAATGAGGCTTAGGGTCACCTTGGGAGGTGGGCTGCCCGCTGACCAGTGGCATGGAGCTCTGATCCCAAAAGGGAAGGGGTAGCCCAGAGCTTTCCCCTGTGCCCTGCCATTAGACAGCCCCTCCCCGGCCAAGCTCTCTTCCTTGCTCACTCCATGGGGAAGCAGAACCCCAGCCTATAGCTGCAGGGGGAATAGCTAGGAGAGGAGAGGCCGGGCTCCTGCTTCCAAAACTAGAGCTCTGCCAATCTCCCAGGCTCTTGAGTCTTTCAAGTCTCCGACACTTGATTCCTCCTTTCTTCTCATCAAGTGGCTTTATTTTGCCTCCAGAAAATAGGCACCAGGATCAAAAGTTATGTGCCCAGTGCCAAGACTTAATGCTCCGGAGTGTCTTGCACAAAGCCAAAACTGCCTCTCCCTGCCACAGGGAGAGCTCTTAGAAGGGACTAGCCACGGTGGGTACCTTGCAACCGAAGGAGGCACACAGCAAAGAGGGACGTGACCTGGCAAAAGTCTCAACTCTTATCCCTAACTCCTCTGTCTCTAGATGGTGAACAGTCAGATCTCAAACAGGTGGCCGAGTTCTGCTGCATATGCATTTGCTCAACTTGAACTCAATGCTCAGGAGCCGGGTTGAGCCAGCATCTGGACTTAGCACTGTGGCTTCACACAAGCTAAATGCCAGAATGTAGGATCTGGGATGCATTCATGGGCCCTGTCCTCATCTGGAATTCTTAAAGCAATCTCTAGAAAAATATTCAATCAAGAGACGCTTCCCTCGGAGGTGGGAGAGAGGCGATCTTACGTGATGTAACACCGCAGTTAACGCTGTCTTTGGATTTAGCCTGAGAAACAAACTACGGCA
>NW_006159521.1:5087831-5092616 GCF_000334495.1 Tupaia belangeri chinensis | reverse complement strand
ATTCCTCTGAGTGGAGAGATTTCCTGGTTTTTGAAATGTCCAAGACTACTTTGGACAGGAAATCTGAGACTGGAGAAGGCAAAGTTGCCCGAGAGGCAGTAGATAAAGACATAACAAATGGAGGTGCCAGAAGAAGACTTGGCTCAAATTCTGTTCCCATCGGGACCCCCAGGTGGGTGAGTGGTGGGCAGAGGAAGGAGGATTCTTGTAAACTCTTTCAGCTGAGATTGGGGCTGGGTCATTCTGAACCTTCTTAAAGAGAAACCACTACACGTGATCCATTCTTTCAGCTATCCCCACTGTTCGTTCTTCCTTCTTCTTTCCTGGGTGGGAGAACTGAGATCTTCCTCAGCTCAAATCACTAACAGGTATGGGAAGAAGTGCAACTGTTTACGTGGTACTGCCGAGTGCCAGGTTTCTCCATGCAGGACAAGGAAATAATTTCCATGAAGCAGCTTGAGACAGGCGATGCACGCTTGCTCGAAGTCATGGCACGGCGAATGTGCGACTCCCTTCAGATCTCGCATGCCACCAGCCATTTGGCGGGGTGGGTAACTGGTTGGGAAACCTCCCAGGAAACCACAGCTCCTGCAAATGACTCAGTAGGTGGTTCCGACTCCTCTGAGTCAGAACCAAGCCCAGGGCCCAGCCCCGTGCCAAGACTCCCTGGCATTGTCAAGATGCACTGAATGTGGCTGGCACGTGATGCTGAGGACCTCTGGCGTTCATACATATGGGGGTGGTGCCCCTTCGGATAAGGGACAGTAGTGTGGACCTAAGATGCAGCTGAATTCACAGTGGCTTCTCACACTTCCCAACCCCTAGAGGGTTTCAATGGCTTTCCACATCAGGCACCTTTTCGTTTCAAAGCTTGCTTCTCTTCCTTACCAAGGAACTTCCACGTAGCCTCCTATAGTCATGAGCTTGTCGACACAGAAGGTCTAAGTCTAGCTTCGATCCAGCTGCTTCCTAGGGCTTGGACTCTGAGCATGTCTCCTGCCTTAATATCGAGTACTAACCATCCCAAGTTTATCATCAGCCCAAATGCCCTCTAGTACCATGAGGATCCTATCCGTCTCCTAAGCGAAACTTCTCACTGGTTCCTCGGCCAATGGAATCATGTCCCAACTCCTTAGCCTGGTGTTCAAATCCCAATCTATCTTTTAAGCCTTGGTTTTCTCCATTATTCTGCTTATAGCGTATCTTCTGGCCAAATGGACCACTCAGTTTTTCTCAGTGTACTGTGCAGCTCCCCAAGCCTATGCCTTTTCAGTTCCCTGTACTTGGATGCCCTCTCTCTGCCTCTAGAAATTCTTCCAGGCCCAGATCACATGCTCCTTTTCCCTCCATGCAGCTTCACTGGCTCATCTCTCACGAAGCCCCTTTGATCTCCCATGTCCTAGGGTACTGACACCTTCCTAGCCACACGCAGTACATGGTTCTGAATCGCAGGCTTCTGTGCCAACGACTTCTCCCTCCTCCTGAATGGTATGCTCCTTAAGGAAGAGGCGTGGGGGAGGAGGTCTTATTTCTGTTTCATTTCCCATCATGCCACGGTATATAAACTTGTACTAATGAACAAATGAATGGATTCGGAAAACTTAGATGGATGTGCTAAAATTATCCACAGCTGTGGTATTTCAGCCCAGAGGTGGCTGCACATCAGTAATAAAAACCAGCCCTGCCACAAGCTTTTCATATGGGAAAAGACAGAGGCATTGGTACAATCCGTTCTGTTGGCCAGGCGAAGTCTTTGGGTGTGTGCACACAGACTCCCACAAACCAGATGCAACATCTGCTTTTAAAAGGCCCGGAGAGGCTGAGCTCCCTCGTTACTCCATGTGATGAGAGGTGTGTTGGAGTCTTGTAGCTGACAGTCGTTCCGGTAAAAAACACCTGTTTAGCGTGGCACTGGCTCCTTCTCCATGCCATATGCATCAACGGGGTGGGTCACAGTGGCCTCTTGGCAGAAAGCCAGGAGAGTTGCGCTTTGGTTTTGCTTTGCTCAACGGGCAGCCCTGAGCTGCGTTAACAAGGCTCCTGCTTCCACGGGATGAGCTAACAAGGAGACTGCTGCCTGCCAGCCGAGGGAGACCTCCCCAAAGCCCGTGCACCCACCCCGTGCTGGCTGGCAGGGCCAGAGGAGGCCAAGCAGAGGGGAGGAAGATGTTGCTAAAGTTCTCTCCCACTTCCCTACGGTAGACTAGCTGAATATTCTCAGACTTTAGCAAGGATCAGAGTACCCCGGAGAGCTAGGTAAAACACAGATTACTGGGGGGCCAGCAGGTGGCATCGTGGTTAAGGTGCTGGGCCCCCACATGGCTGATCACAGTTCACATCCCAGACCTGGCAACTTGTTTCTCATTTTCTCTCTCTCTCTGGTGAAAGCGCATGCTCTATAGCAAACTAAAAACTAATAATAGTAACAGATACAACTAAATAAATAATTCTTAAAAATAAAAGAAGAAGAAAGAAAGAAAATCATGCTGGACACATGTGTGTGCGTGCCCAAAATCCCAGGAGGAGAACAAAGGAGAAGGGATTGAGATATGGCGTCCCCCGCCCGTTGTATGTGAAGTGAAAGTGAGGTGAGTTCTCACTTTCCCTCTCGCTGTCTCTCTCTGACTCTCTCCGGTGAGCACAAGTACCCAATGGCAAAAACCTGAAAGCAAACAAACAAAAACACAGACTGCTGAGCCCAAACTCCAGAATATTTGATTCAGTAATATCTGATCGAAACAGGGTCTGCGAATTTGCATTTCTCACAAATTTCCTTAGTGATAATGATGTTACTGGTCCCAGAGGACCACGCGAGAACCACTGCTCTTGGACGCTGCCAGATAAGCCAATGAGAGCCAGCAGAAGTTGGACAAGACACGTGACTGTCACCTTGCCTCCAGGTGCTGCGCCATCCAGCTGACCCCTACCCTGCCACAGAAACGCCTTGATAAAGCGTCTATCAGCCTGTGCTAACTTATGGCCCCTTGACCCCTTCCTTGCTTATAAACTAAAACCCACACCCCACAGCCATGCTAGTACTAAGGCCTAAGTGTGACCAGGCACTGTCCTAAAACCTTTGCGGATTCTTCGCGCATTTAATCCATATGAGTCAATGTGGTAGGTACTATTATTATCCCCATTTTTAGACATAATGACTCCCGTGGGGCCCTCAGGAAACATTTTCTGAATGGATGCAGAAGGGGTGCCATGAGCATTTATGCCGTGTACTCCAGAGGGCTGTTTCCATGCCAAAGGAAGCCATCAAAAAGTGACCAATTGGCTTGCCAACAAGTTATTTGTTCTCGCACTACACCAAATAACCAGTCTCCCTGTAATTGGCTGGATATTCTGGCTCTGCGTAGACATCTCCTCGCTGGGAGGAAAGCCAGAGTTAATCCCTCACAAAGGGTTGTTTAATAATAACCAGAAACGGGAGGAGAGCAGAAAGGAACACAGTGATCCCATACAGTCTGAGGAAAATGGACCGTTCAGGCTCATGGTAGCCACACTGCCAGCAAGGGCCCTGGTGCGGCCTGAAGTTTCTTCATTGCTGTTATAAAAATAGAACGTGAATATGTCGCTCCTGATTACCACCACCAAATGCACCGGCAAAGCATCTACAACGCATATTACTCTAATGCAACACTAATGCTTACGCTGGGACAGAAAACCAGGCCATCATCGCAGAGTCTATAAATGGACAGCCCTCTGTCTATTACTTATTTATGTTTCCCGCCTTCTGCTTAACCAGCCTTGAGGCCCAAATGGAGAAACACACCATACATAAAGTTACCAGTACAGATAAATAAAACATCAGACGCACACTGGTAGCTTCATCCTTCCCTGCTTTGGAGAGGGTGGGCCTCGTCACTAGCTGAGACATGAGAGAAATGACCAGCAGAACACCGCCCTTTGAGACCAGGGCATGCAGGCCATTCCTTCTGCTTTCTTTCCAGAAGTTACTCAGCTTGGCTTTTTCTAGAGAACACTTTTTTTTTTCTCCTTTCTTTAAAAGTTACGGTTTCAAGGCCAGCAGGTGGCGTGGTGATGAAGGAGCTAACCCTCACAAGGCCAACTGCAAATTGAGTCCTGGACCTTGTGGCTCGAGAGTCGGTCACGCTGTGTGTGTGTGTGTGTGTGGGTACACAGAACCCCACAAGGAGAGTGGGGGAGAGGGATTGTGGTGTGTACCCCGTGGAGTGATTTCTCACTTTCCCTCTCACTGTCTCTCCCTGGGAAGCATGTGTTCCCTACTGCAAAAACAAAAACAAAAGATGGGGTCTCACCATGTCATGATCCTCCTGCCTCAACCTCCCAAATGGGCTTACAGGTGCACACAGCGGGTCCAACTTGACCTGGGCCACCCGAGCGGTCCCACCCTATGGAGCACAGGATCTCAGCAGCGCACATGTCCATGACTGGACCTAGTGAAGAACATTCTGATTTGCTGAGGACCCAGGACAATGACCACAGGCTTTTTGAGCTCCAATCTCTTTGAGTTGGTCACACTGAGATTGATGTTAAATGCATCACCAGCTAAAGTTTCTGCGCCCCCTTCAGGGTTCCCCATGCACTGCCCTGTAGTTACCTAGGCTCAAAGGGGACCATGGTAACACTCGTCCTGCACAGGAGGGGAACCATCCAAAGTCCTGTGCAGAGGGCCAACAGAAAAACAACTACGTCAGGACCCATGCTCATCTGATGTCCTCGACGTATCTACAGCCCTGGGGAGCCTGCTGGGGTAAAGGGAAGACCCCTCTCTGGAAGCAACATTATCTGCCTTGC
>NW_006159521.1:5087393-5087770 GCF_000334495.1 Tupaia belangeri chinensis | reverse complement strand
CCACAGTAGCTACAGAAGTGAGACAGTTTGCTTCGGCATTGCTCTATCACTGCCATCACCACCTAGCCCCACTGAAGTGGGGCTTTATCTGCCCTGAGAGAGGAGTCAGGAAAGACAACTCTGCCTTAGTGACAGACACTGCTTGTGACCACAGGTGACAGTAGTCAAGAAACAGTTCCTTGGGACCAGCAGTTAGCATAATGGCTATATTGCTGGACTCCCATGTAGTTGACCGCGGTTTGAGTGGACCCAGTGGCTTAAACTCATGCTGGGTGTGTGTGTGCGTGCCCAAGATCCCAAGAGGAGAATGGAGGAGAAGGGATTGCGGCGTGGCCATCCCCCCTGGGGGGTGATTTTTCGCTTTCTATCTCTCTGTC
>NW_006159521.1:5062059-5087266 GCF_000334495.1 Tupaia belangeri chinensis | reverse complement strand
TTTATTATTATTATTATCATTATTATTATTTTCCAGTTTGATCAGGGAGAGACAGAGAGAGGGGGGAAGTAAGAAAGCAAGCAGCCAGGTCTGGGACTTGAACTGTGGTCGCCCATATGGGAGTCTAGCACCTTTAACCACTATGCCACCTTTTTCTTATGCAAACAGTTAGATACTTCTTAGCCAGCACATCATCTGTGATTACATTGCTACAAGAAATACTGAGACTGGCTGATTTATAAAGACAGAGATTAGAGCCTGCAGGTGGCATGGTTGAGACACTCGATTGCACATGGTGAACCGCACTTGAAGTCCCGGGTCCAGTAGCTTGAAAATCACACCAGGCGCTTGTGCATGTGCATGCGTGCCCAAAATCCCAAGAGGAGAGTGGAGGAGAAGGGATTGTGGCATGGCCATGCCCCGCCAGAGGATGATTTCTCACTTTCCTTCTCACTCTCTCTCCTGTGAAAGCATGCACTGTATGGCAAAAAATTGAAAAAGAAAAAAAAAAAGAAGTAAAATAAAGACATAGAAGTTTAGTTAGCTCAGGATTTAGGCCCAAGCTCCAGAGGTCAAGTTCTGGGTTGGCCACAGCATGGCGGAGGGCAGGATTGTGAACACTGTGGCTGTCTGCAAGTTTCTGTCTGTTGTGGTCTCCTGTCCACTCAAATCAACTCCATCATGGGGGCCTTGCCCTAATGACCTCACATACCCAAAGGTCCCATTCTGGGACAATGTAAAGGGATTATGTTTTCATATAACACCTTTGTAATATAGCCAAGTTCCAACACATGAATTTAAGGGGATGCCCAAACTACAACAGCTAGTTAGAAGAATGAGTAGCTAACACTGATGAAATGCACAAAACAGACGTTTTGATGGAGCCGGGAAAGATGGTAAAAATCTCCAGATGCCAATCACTGTGTTTCTGAAAACAGTTAAACAAAACCATTTCAACAGATACAAAGTACTGCTGATAAAGAACGGCTATTACAGGGACCAGTAGATGGCATAAGGGTTACATCACTGGACTCCCACATGGCCAGCTGACAGTGGTTTGAGTCCCAGTCCCGGGGGCTTCAAACTCATGCCAGTCCCATGCAGATGTGTGCTCCAAATTTGGAGAGGATAGAGGAGAAGGGCTTGCATTGTGGGGGTGATTTCTTGCTTTCTGACTATCTATCTCTTTGTCTGGCAAGCGCACATGCCCTACGGAAAAAATATCTCTTTAGAAAAAAAGAAAATGACTATTAGATAGGAGTAGTATTAGATCTTAGGGGTAGGCAAGGGGTTTTTAAAAATTTCATGAAAAACACTTACTATACATAAATTTCAACATGTTTTAGCCCTAAAAATACCTCATACTTGCATTCCATTTTTCCACAAATGTTCTGAAGTCTGTGTGCACCTCACACGTTTTATCCACGGTCACAATTACAGACATTTCCTGATGGTGCACTAGGCAACGTATGGAGTGCTCCCCATTGGGTCATCTCATTTCATCTTTCCAACTTTAGGAGGAATAGTACCATTATTATCAACCCATTAAATGGATGAGGTACACAGCTGGCAAGCGGCAAGGCTGGAGTTAGAACCCATGAAGGCCTCATACCAGAGCTCAGACTCCACGCTGTGCCATAGCACCTTTCTCTCAGCTCAGTGGAGTGCCAGGCCCCATGGAGGCACTCTATGGATTCTTCTGGATAGCACTGAACTGGAGCGCAGCCATTGCTCAAGAGTATTTCCTCTCCGAGTGAATACCATTGTTCACTGCATACGTTTTTGTCTTGGTGAGATGGCATGCCTGCTCATTCATTTGGAAGGTCTTGACTTCCCACTTGGAGGAAATCCTGCCTCATCAAACATACAAGTTACCAAAACCAGCACAGGCAAAGATTTCCTGAAAC
The DNA here is from genome assembly GCF_000334495.1 of Tupaia belangeri chinensis. NCBI lineage: Eukaryota > Metazoa > Chordata > Mammalia > Scandentia > Tupaiidae > Tupaia > Tupaia belangeri. The sequence continues at coordinate 5,085,359 of NW_006159521.1, read as the reverse complement.
AGAATGTGACCTTTCAGCTCCAAACCCTGGTAATTTTATTTTCTATGCACTGGGGGCAGAAAAGGAACGATTGCTATTTATAGCCCAATGTTGTGGGTGATTCCTTTGAGTCCCAAACTCCATCTCAGGTCTTCCTAACACCACAGTGTCTGATATCACTACATACACCACAGGGTACAGCTGAGAGCCTTCGGAACGAGAACACCCAGATCTCAGTGTCAGCTCCAGCTCTTCACACAATCACTATCCACACAACCTCAAGCAACCGGTCTATGGATGATGACATCTGTGATGCTGCTACCTAAATCTGCATACTTCAGCGCTCACGGCTGGGACCAGTGAAGAGCCTACATATCAAAACACGCACGAAGACAAATCATCGCTGATGATAGCTAACATTTGCTTTTCGTTGACTATGTGTCATGGACCCTGGGAGATGGGTACTATTACCCCATTTGCACGTAAGGAAGAGGAAGGTGAGGCTTACAAAAAGAGCTGGCAGAAGCAGAATTGAACGTGGGTTTTTCTAGCTCACAAATTCTTAGCAGAGCTGATATCACCCCAAGGTGGTGAGAATTGGTTCTTGGAGACAAAAAAAAATACTCTTTTTATTACAAAGCACAGATATTGATACATTTATAAACAAATACGCAATGTATCAATAGTATTCAAATTTCAAGGGGAGAATGATTAAGTGTATAGTGTACTCATCCTGAGAAATCATTCTATATAAGATGTAAAGAGATTAAATGCAAAAAAGTAAGAAAATAAAGGGAACCAGCAGTTAGCGTAATGGCTATGTCGCTGGATTCCCACATAGTCGACCGCGGTTCGCATCCCGGACCCGGTGGCTTGAAACTCATGCCGGGCCTGTGTGGGTGCGTGCCCCAGATCCTGAGAGGAGAACGAATTGCGGTGTGACCATCCCCCCTGGGGTGGTGATTTCTCGCTTTCTGTCTCTCTGCCTCTCTCTGTCTGTCTGGCGAGCGCACGTGCCCTATAGCAAAAATCTCTCCCTGCCACCAAAAAAAAAAAAATAAAATAAAGAAAACCATAATAAATAAAAGCCTTAGAAGGCAATTGATAATGAAGAAAAATTTGAGAAACACTGGTCTAACTTCATCATATCATTCCATTTCCCATCACTAGTAAAGATAATCATTAATACCATGCCATCAGGCTCCTGCAGTGGGATATTACATGAGGTGCTCAAATATAGTCTCCCAGAAAGTGGCGGCCACTTTAGCTGCTGCCGTGGTCTAGCTTAGAGGTCAAGTTCAAGGAATACCTCAGTAATTAAATTTCACAAGGTCCATCTCCTGTCAATCAAAATAGAAAGGCAAGGTATCATTGATGCTACCGATTCTCTGTCCTGGAAGGCCATGCATTGTCAATGCTACCTATCCTCCACCCTGGGTCCTATATGTATTCAGATCATATATACATGAAATGGAATCAAATATATGATTTAGGCCCAGGTCCACAATCCTGCCCTCTGCCATGCTGTAGCCAACCCAGAACTTGACCTCTGGACCTTGGGCCTAAATCCAGCACATGAGAGAAAGAGGGAATGAAAGAGAAAACGCCCCCCACCCCCAATATTTCCCCTCTAATTCTCCACCTCATTAGCATCCTGGATACATGAGTGGCTGGCATGCTGCTGAGGGGCGGGACTTGAATATGGTCATCAGTGGGATCTGGATTCCTCCACATAGCACCATGGGGTTGCCCTCATCTGAACCTATTTTATAAAATATTGGGGAAATAAAATAATAAATAGTACATGGACAACATTACTACAGATTTCCCTGGGCACACCAAGGAGGATATGGACTGCTTCTTTTCCTTTGGTTATTGTAAAACTGTGGAGATTTCAGGTAAATTCCAAGCAACGGCTGTGGATTAAACAAAGGGCTGGCCCCACAGCACAGCAGCTAAGTGCTGTACAGAGGAGGCTGGAGCCTAATTGGCAAACAGGGTTTGAGTCCTGGCCCCAGCGGCAACATGCCCAGCGCACACATGTGTCTTCAGGATCCGGACTCGATGTAGAATTGGGAGGAAAAGGACTGCAGCATGGCTAGTCCCTGTTGGTGGCGGGAAAGGGGATTTCTCGTTCTCCCTTCTAATGTGCAGGCGTACACGCTCTATCACGAATGAAGGGGAAAACTTATATTAAAACACGAGAAGGGGGCCAGTAGGTGGTGTGGAGATTGAGGTAGCTAGATTTCATATGGCCGGGTGGGCGATTCGAATCCCAGACCCAGTGGCCTGTGTGTATGTGCCCAAAAAATCCCAAGAGGAGAACGGAGGAGAAGGGATGGTAAAGTAGCCATGCCCCTGGAGGGTGATTGGTCCCTCTGGCGAGCGAAGATGCCCTATAGCAAAATTAAGAAAAGCAAGGAAGGAAAACAGGATACTGACCTAAGTCCTGCTTCTCATACAGACCAGGCGTGTTCATTCCATGTGCTTCTGGGAACATTACACCTGTCCTGCGAGGGCTTGATCGAACTTACCTGCTCGGCTTGCTGTCTGTGAATTCATTTCGACTTGCCGTCTCCTGCTTGTACCTTCTTGCCCTCTGACCTCTTGGTGGGTATCACAGGCATACCTATCCGGGCCTCCTCATCCTCCCTTTTTCCCTTTTGCCCTTGACACTTTCTCAGAGATTTCTTGGCATTCTACTTATGGATTCATTCATCTTAACATATGTGGTGAAAAGTTACCTTGTTCCCACAACTGAAGCAGGGGTGTGTGTGTGCTCTTTTTAAAGTTTTTGCCATATTGGGACCAGCAGTTAGCGTAATGGCTATGTCGCTGGACTCCCATGTAGTTGACCACGGTTCGCGTCCCAGACCTGGTGGCTGAAAACTCACGACGGGCGCATGTGCGTGCATGCCCAAGATCCTGAGAGGAGAACAGAGGAGAAGGGATTGTGCCGTAGCCATCCCCCCTGGGGGATGATTTCTCGCTTTCTGTTTCTCTGTCTCTGTCTATCTGGTGAGTGCACACGCCCTAAAGCAAAACAAACAAACAAACAAACAAACAAACAAAAACTTTTGCCATAGGACATTTGTGCCTGTTACAGAGAGACAGAGAGAGGGAAAGTGGGAAATCACTCCCTGGCAGGAGGACCACATCACGATCCCTTCTCCATTCTCCTCTAGGGACTCTAGGCACAAGCACACAAGCCAGGCATGATTTTCAAGCTGCTGGGTCCCGGACTGTGTGGTTGGCCATGTGCGAGTCCAGAGATGTAACCACCACGCCACCTGCTGGCCCCCAAACCAGGCATTTCCTTAAACTCAAGGGCCAATTCTCTGGCTTGAGCAGGGCCTGCCTGTCTGGGCCAGCCTTGCCCAAATCCTCTGCTGGACCAGGGGGTTGGAGAGGAGGGACCTGCAGTCATCAGAGACTCCATTTTGTACAAATTGCCTTTGAGGTGTTCTTCTGACTGAAGCACGGCAGGGACGCACGTGCTCACTTGTAACGCGGGGCCAGGCTGGTCCTGAGGTAGCTGCGATAATCAATCCAGTTGCCATAGCGGCCGTAAGTGTTCATTTACCACTCGGCGACCTGGAGCAATAATATATTATGCCTCTCGCCAGCGGGAGCCGGGCCAGCTGCGGCGCGGGGCGGCCGTGTCGGCCATCAGTCACCACTCTCCTTCACAACCTTTTGTTCTCCGCTCATTACGGTGAATTATAACAGGCGGACAGCACATTTTTCAGGAGAGTCTCTCCTGTTAGGTGTAGAGCCAACACTTCTCAGGTTGTTCTGTGTCTGCTGCCCCGCGCCCAGGCCCACACCACGTGTCAGCACAGGGCAGTGTCCTTCACCAGACTGCCCCCTTGCCCTCCCCTAGCACTTAGAGTGACTGAAAAGCCGAGTGTGTGCACATTTCTACAAGGCAGGGTAAAAACCCACTCCACTCTATTTACTATAAATATTGGCTGGCGCATTTTGTTGCATGTTGTCACGTCCCCGAGGGCCGGAGGTAAATTACATTATAGCACACTCAGGAGGCCATCATGTCAGCTCTGGGCCTTGGCATTGCTACTTGCAGATGCGTAGATCACTTCCAGAGTTACAGATGGGAGGGCCGGGGAACGACGCCTCCACCCCATCAGTATTTTTTGAAAATGTGTCACTCTAAGGGATGGTATACAGCCTAAGATCAGAAAAATGAGAGGCTGGATCGAGAGCTTCGAGGACTAAGAGAAGGCAAGCGTAGAACTGTAGCTAAGATCACGCCTGAGAACCCTGAATGGAAGCAACACAAATGACCGTCCACTGATGACTGGACGAGTAAACTGCATGTCCATATTACGGATACTATTCTAGCAATAACAAGAGATGAAATTTTAATCTGTGTAACAACATAAAAAAGGGCGAAACACCATTATGCTAAGGGAAAGAAGTCGAACCTAAAAGATGGTATATGGTTTAACTTCATTTATATGAACTTCTAGGAAAGGCAAAATCTAGTGACAGAAAGCAGATCTATGGCTGCCAGAGGCCAGGGTGTAGGGGGAGAGAACTGAGAGAAGAGGGGCCCCCGGGAGCATTTGAAGGCGAAGGAACTGTTCTATATATTGATTCTGGTGGTGGTTACATGATTGTACGCAATTACCCAAATCCATCAATTACACATGTAGGATTGGTAGATTTGATTTCATGTAAATAACAGTTTAATAAATGAAAACAGAGCAAAAGGGGGAAAATGCTGACTAAGGGGACACGCTGACTATTCCTAGGTGACAGGAGCTCTACCAGAGAGAAGTGGTACTGTGCAGGAAAACGGGCTCTACTCATTCGCTAAAAATGAGTCTTCCTCTTCTCGTTAGCGGCCTGAGGTGATCTTTGAAAATGGTTTGCTAATTCACTTGACCCCACAAAGTCATGCAAGTCCAGAGGTTCAACTCTTCGTGTTCACTTTAAGAACACTCGTGAAACTGCCCAGGCCATCAAGGGTATGGCATATCCGAAAAGCCACCAAATATCTGAAGGATGTCATTTTACAGAAGCCATGTGTGCCATTCCATCGTTACAATGGCGGAGTTGGTAGATGTACCCAGGCCAAACAGTGGGGCTGGACACAAGGTTGGTGGCCCAAAAAGTGTGCTGAGTTTTTGCTGCACCTGCTTAGAAATGCAGAGTTATTCTGAACTCAAGGGGTTAGATGTAGATTCTCTGGTCATTGAGCACATTCAGGTGAACAAGGCACCAAAGACGTGCCATCGCACATACAGAGCTCATGGGCAGATTAACCCATACATGAGCTCCCCCTGCCACACTGAGATGATCCTCACTGAAAAGGACCAAATTGTTCCTAAACTGGAAGAGGACGTTGCACAGAAGAAAAAGATATCCCAGAAGAAACTGAAGAAACAAAAACTTACGGCATGGGAATAAAGACAGCATAAAATAAATGTAGATACAAGTAAAAGAAAAAAAAAAAAAAAAAAAAGAATTAGCCCACCTTGGAAGGCTGACCTGGGAGACCAAACCCTTCCTGATCTCTACGGTACGGGGATAAGCTATACCACATAGCACCACAGTCACCAGGAAGCCCTGTCGGCTTCGCTCTATTTGCAGTTCATTCGAGCTGAGTCTGAAAGGCACAACACAGTGGGGTGACTGCAGGTAAGTGCTCTCACCTCCTTGGACTGCAGGTTCTTGATCTTTAAAGTGGAGGAGTTGAACAAACCAACTGTCAAAGCTTTCCAGTGATACAATAGTGCCACTCTGCTCTCCCCAAGTGCTTCAATGTGGTGGCATCTTAAGCTTCATTGTGTTGGCTCTTGAGATACCCAAGCTAAATCAGGCTGGTTCCCATATCATCATTGTGCAGAAAGGGTATGGCCATCTGGGAGACTTGTACCTTAGCCAACGGAGACCCCTCACATGGGCCACCCACCAGGCGGGGGCACAGCACCAGGTTCTATTATACGCTCACCCAGAGGTGATCTTGAAGATCTCTAGTGCCTTATCGACTCTATTTTGAGTTCCTTGGTGAGCACTTACTTTGTATTCTAAGAAAACTTTTAGATCTCAAGATGAGGAATTTTTGATCTCACATTTTTATGCAATTATGAGTCATTCCACACATTAGCATCAGCCACCCAAGACCTCCCTCTCATCACTGATCTAGTGTTTTCATCTGTTCAAAGATCCTGGAGGTAAGGAAGGATTTTTAAATGTGTGACCTTGAAAAGAAAAGACGTGAGAACGAGATACTGATGATCGGCACTGCTGTTATTACCAAGAAAGGGTTTTCAAAAGCCCAGCTCTTACAGAGTTAATGATTGATTTCTGCATCGCCTACGAGCTGAGAGAGCAGGCGAGTCTCCCAAGCATACGACCGACCTGCTAAGTCTGCCAGCCAGCCCTCCTTTCCTAAAAGGCTGAATGGAAACTTAATCCATAACATCTTGGGAAGATTCCTTTTAATTTTTTTGAACGTGTGATTTATTTTTGTTGTTGACATGATGAAGCTGACTGAAAACTCAAATATCAGCAAAAGTCATAGTTAACTGTAAACGTAACTATTTCGGGGGCCCCTAAATAATGATCAGGTGGGGCCAGCAGGTGGTATGGTGGTTAAGGTGCTAGTATCCCATATGGTCAACTGTGGTGGCTTGAAAATCATACTGGGCATATGTGCATGCACGCCCAAAATCCCAAGAGGAGACTGGAGGAGAAGGGATTGTGGCATGGCCTTACCCTCCTGAAGGGTGATTTCTCACTTGCCCACTCACTGTCTCTCTCTGTTTCTCTCCAGCGAGTGTATGTTCCCTATGGCAGAAATCTTAAAAAATAAAATAAAATAAAATAAAATAATGATCAGGTATTTTGCATACAGTATACCTTTCATCAAACTTTCCAACGCCTGGCTTGCTGGAAAAGTCATGACACAATCTGCATAGGAAAACATAGAAAAATACATCATGACTTTTTTGACAACTCCCACGGATGTGGAAACTGAGTCTTAGTGAGTTCCCATCTCGAGCCCAAGGCTAGGACCTATCAAGTCCAAAATCAGTGCTCTTCCTTCGACCACTTTTGTCAAAGAGGAGATTCAGTCTTCTGTTTACATTTCTAATCACAAGGCTGATTACGTGGATTCAGCAAGAGGTTATGCAATTATTTGTCCATAGATTAAAAGGTAAACCTTGAGGTGTTCAATGTAGTTTACCTTGTATTCGGGTTGTAACCGCAAGCATGCATCTGTGTGAGTGGCGACCTGGCATCAGGTTATGAGTACCACTTACAAGAACCTCCTTGTTACCAATGGCACTTAGAGCTTGGCTGTCAGAATGCCATGTGCACGTTACGTGTATATACACACAAACGGGTAACGTTTGTGATCTCCACACCCTCCTTTAAGACACATACTGCCTTTCACCTTTAGCTATCTGTGCAAAAGCGATAATAGAGACATATCCTAGGATGGGGAGGTGAGAACCAAGGAAGCTGAGCTTAACGAGAGAGAATAAGACACAACTCCAAGGCCAGCCTTGCTGCCCCTCCGTATTCCGGAACAACAAGGCTAATAATATTATCAAGCTCACACAGCCCTGTCAGTGTGGAAATAGCAGCTCACTGAAGGTCAAGTTTGTTAGGTTCTCTTTTCTACCTTTGGAGAATGGTTGAATAACAACTTCCTATTTTTAGCACGCACTCTCCTTTGTCATTGCTTCACCCAAATCAAAAGGCAGGAGACAGAGACCTATATCCATCTTTGTCAGCATCCTGCTCGACATCAGCTCCAAGCAGCTACGCACAACAGCAGTTTCTTTTCTCTTTTTTATTTTCTCTCTCTCTCTCTTTCCCCCTTCCTCCTTTGCTATAGGGTGCATGAGCTTACCAGAGAGAGAGAGAGACAGAGTATATGAGAAGTTGCCCCCCAGGGAAGATGGTCACACTGTACTTCTTTCTATTTCATTCTCCTCTTGAGATTTTGGGCATGTACACAAGCATGCCCGGCACAGTTTTTTGAGCTGCTGGTCCAGGTCTCAAACCACGCAGCTGGCTGTGGGGCATCCAGCTGCCTTAACCGGCACGCTGCTGGTATCTTATTTTGAGACATTGCCTCTTCTCCAATGGTTTAGAAAGTAAGATGACTTTCCTACCATGTTGGGGAGAAAAGCAGGGAACTGAGGAAGACTGCTGGGTTCTGCTAGGCGTAGTGTAAATGCACCGCCAGGTGAGGGCTACACTTCGACATTTCTTTCTTTTTTTTTTTCCCTCTGCATTCAAAGTCAGCTTCGGAATGTCAATTCTGATTCTATTCCATCTTGTTCTGGCTCTTGTAGTCACTCTTCTGAGGCACTCTTATTCTTTGCTGTAATCAAGGTCATACTTAAAAAGAGATGTTATCTCTTGATCAGGGTTCCTAGAGGATTATGTTTTCAATGCAAAGGTTCAACCACAATTTTAGAAGACTGTGCTAATGAGAATAAGACTGAGGGTCGTGCCCAGGGAGAGCCAGCACGCTGTTCTGATCTCTAAGTATGGCATTATTTTTTTTTTTTAAGAGAGAGATTTTTGCTACAGGGAGTGTTTGCCAGAGAAAGAGAGAGACAGAAAGTGAGAAGTCACCCCCCAGGAGGGATGGCCATGCCACAATCCCTTCTCCTCTCAGGATCTTGGGTACATACACATATGCACCCAGCAAGTTTTAAGCCTCTGGATCTGGGACTCCAACTATGGTCAACTATGTGGGAGTCTAGCAATATAACCATTACGCCCTCTGCTGGCCCCAAGTATGGCATCTTTGAGTTCAGCCAGCTATCTCACAAAAGGGAGTAGACAGTTGGGCGGGGAACAGATAAACAACAGGAGCGTAATTATATCACTCTTACTGGCTAAACAACAAAACAAACTACAAAATCGAGGCCCTTGTCATAGATAGACAGTCGTACATGCCTGGGAAGGAACTCCCCCGCCCCCCCATGCATGCAAGACACACACACACACATACACACACACTCACTCACACAGGTCATCCAGCTGTCAGAGAAATCCTATAAAATCAAAGAAATGCAACACGCACTGAACACGACGATCGCCTGTGGAGTTTTAAAACTTCCTGAGGCTGAATCTCCCCCAGTTCCACCGCAGGTCTGATTGAACTGGCCTGAGTCTGAAGCAGAGACATTGATATTATTTAAAAGTCCCCAGGAGATTCTCATCTGCCCCTAGAGCTAGAACCCCTGTTCTTGACCTAGCCTGCCATCGCGAACCCGGCACTAGGGACCAGGGTCTCTGGATGAATTGCCTTCATGGATGAAATTGCAGGTGGGAAAAAACCCACAAATCTGTGCATAGTAAATAGCATGGCTCAGAATTCTCGACCAGTGGATCTGGCATTCCCAGAGGTAGGAAACCATTTCCAGTGATTGTCTCTGCAGAAGGCTAGAAATGTCTCAGCAATGAGAAGAACACTTCAAATTACATGCCACACCCCTGAGGCCAAGGACTCTCTTGCCCAGCGTCGTCTGATGTCCTGTGATGGTGACCTGGGTTTGGAAACAGGCAGACTACACAGGCACGCCAGTGTCCCCGGGTACACGGTTCGGAGATGTAACAGATGCCTGATGTGAGCAAAATGAATAGCACGAAACAACAAAAGCCAACAGCCTGCTTGGGTTTGTAGTGGAAAAAGTCAGGGGCTGATTGGCTTAAGAGCAGAGGGGAGGATGGCTACTGTTACGTATACCCAGCAAATCCAGGTGGGGCTGGAGTGCAGAGACAACTTAACCAATATCATGTCCCTGCCTACTGTCTGTCTGAACAAACATGTGCACAGGTCATGGGGGAAACAGGAATTCCCATCGCTCTTTTTAAAGGGAAATATGTGTCCCAAGGTTACCGCTGGAAAGAGCGAGGCACTGCAGGGTCGGCATCTCTGGGAATGGAGCTCCGTGCTGGCTTCTTGCACGTCAGTGGGTGGTGCCCACCGGCCAGTGCGTGGGCTGGCTCTCACCGGGGAGACGTAGCTCACCTGAGTCCCTTAGGGGGGATCCTGTGATGTTAGGGCTGCAGAAGGTGAGAGCACGGAGAGGCTCTCCAGCCTGCAGCTACTGCGAACAGCTCTCGTGATGGGAGATGAGTGCTCTCACCGTCCGGGGAAAAAGAGCTCTTTCTTAAATTCCTTCCATGTAATCCCCCTCCCCCACATGCAAAACTATGTTCCATCAAGACGTGGTATCAGAAATAAAGGAAGACGACAAACCTATTTGGAAGAGGGAAAATAATAGGTTCCAGTAAAGGGCACTTCCTTAGCCAACTGGGCAACTCCCATGGGTACATATGCTTGTCTATTACAACACACATGATGGGATCTGAAAGCATGGGGTCACCTCTGTTTGTGGGAAAGCTACGGTCAGATAAAGTCACTCAATTGGCCAGAAGAGCCTGAGGCAAGCCGACCTATCAAGCTAATTTTCAATCCATGAGTTGAACTGAATCTGCCTCCTGCCCTTTTCACCCAGGTAAGAGTGGCTGTAAGTTCTCCCAGTGGCTGGGCACTTTGGAGAGGCAGGGATAGAGCAGCAGCCTGAATCCAGGGTTCACGAAGGTCTTGGGGGAGCTGACGTGGTGTGGGCTCCATGCGGGAGCAGTCAAGGAACCTCCAAACGAAATGCATACAGGAGGACAGTGAATCAAAGGGTGCCTTTCTGAATCAAAGGATCTGTGTGTGTGTGTGTGTGTGCATGTGCTCGTGTGTGTGAGAGCGAGCATGCAAGAGTGATTTGGAGTGGAACCCAGCATCCCTCACCCCAACTGTCTCATATCCTATGAAGAGCAGTTATAACTGTACAAGTGAATAAAAACAAAATGAAACAAACAGACGAAAAGAGCCATTTCCCCCCAAAACACAGGAAGCACTTGGTGCGCACAGATGAGGTCCAGGCTGCACGGCTGCCTGCAGCCTGGGCACTGCAGCTGGCATCTCAGCAGGGCAGTGGTGGGAGATGCAGCAGTGGCGGCCCTCAGGGCAGGTCTGGGCACCGCTCTGCGTCCCGGGGACAGCTATCTGTGAGCATCTGAAGGGGTGTCAGTGCGCCCTGGCACCAGTTCCATCCTGCCGCCACGTGGGCATCTTGGGCAGTGGTGACGCTCTTGGTAGATATCACAGCTAAGCTACTGTGTCCACAGTCACAGCTTCTAAAGGCCTCACACTGAGAGCCACAGAGAAAGCCAAGGGAACCAAGGCGACCAGGTCACACGGGAAGGACCAAGACACCCCAATAGCTGGAAGCACATTTAGAGAGGGGAGGGTTCACATTCTCCCCAGAATAGGTGTGGACAAAACTATCTGGAGACTCTATTTTTTATTTCCAGGTAAATATGACCCAAGAAACTCAAGTCACAGGTGTTAAAGAAACATAAAACCGAATGAAAACATTTCTCTGCCTTTTCTTGGGATGCAAATGCAAGGCGCGATCCATTTCAAAGAACCAAATCCATTTCTTTTCTTTCTGCTGCCAACATTTACAAATGAGTTATAGGAGTCACTTCTGGAAGGGAAAAGACTCTCTATGGTTCATTTCCTCAGTCACTCAACAAACAGTAACTAAAAATAGATGAAGTTCCCAGTTAGCACTAGTCGGTGAGGAGCAAAGAAGAACAACAGTAATAAATAATTTATGTCAGACGCTTTGACATAAACAACTTTATTTAATCCTTATGACTCCACCGAGATGAGCACTGTTTCCTCCTGTTTCATATTTTTTTAAACTTAATTAATTAATTAATTTCAATTTGACCAGAGAGGGACAGAGTGAGAGCGAAGGAAGGTGAGAAAGCAAGTCGCCAGGTCCGGGACTCGAATTGTGGTCGGCCATGTGGGAGTCCAGCGCCCTTAACCTCCACGCCACCTGCCGGCCCTGTTTCCTCTTATTTCAAAGAAGGGAAAACTGAGGCTTAGAAAAGTCATGTGGCTTGGCCAAGTCAGGAGAGACAGAACCAGGCCACACACTTGGATCTTCCAATTCTAGCCGCAAATTCTACTCTCCCAACCCTCCCCCACGTTGAAGTCAAAGATATGGTCCCATGCCCTCCTTTCAAGAAACCATGAGACTCCAACGCAAACAACTACAAACTGCAACCTACTCATAGTCTCCCCTTTTCCAAAGGATGGATGTCGAAGGGAGGGCTACCATAACCCGGGCAGGATGACCTCCAAGGAAGATGGAGCTGTCCCAGAGGTGAGGCACAAGGATTTGAATAGGCACGTAGAAAGCAGGCGGGATCGGGCTGAAGTATAATCTCCAAGAGAAAAACTCTGAGCTCTTTCTAGGCTGAACCAGAGTGGGGAAATACAGCAGCACAGTGGCGTCCAGGCATTCATTCTGTGCTTCCCCGGCATCTCGGAAGCACCTCCCACTTCCCAGACACTTTGCTACAACCAGGTGCATAGAGACACCCAAGACGTGTCCTCCATCCGTGCCCCCAGCCCATGAAGCTCACGGCCTAACACGGCGAGGCAGCTGAACCCCACATGATTCCCAGGTCAGCCAAATTATCTCCCACTGTTCATGATGAGATGTTGGAGTTGGCAGTCCATACCTTACTTGGCTTCTCAAGCTAGGTTTTTTTCTTTTTCTTCCTTCTTTAGCCAGAGGGGTGTGTGGACTCATTAGAGAGAGACGAAGAGGAGGCATGGGCACGCCTAATGGGGTATGGTTATGCCACAATTTCTTTCCTCCACTTCTCTACCCTGTCAGGATTTGGGCCCACATACCCATGTATTGCAGTGTTTTTCAAGCCACCAGGGCTGGGACTTGGGGCCGCAGAGCTAGTCCTCAAGTTAGGCTATTTATTAGCACTGCTTCATGGAGACAAAACCTCTCAATATAGAGTTGGGGGGGGGGGGCCGGAATGTAAAAATAAACTGCCCGAATAGCGCTCCCACCCAGGACTGCTGCGCACACAAGAACGTCATGCAGCTCTGACACAATCGCAGAGCAGCTGTCCTGTGTGTGGATGCGGGCAGCGACTCGGGGACCTGCCTCCCCCCTCTGCTCTCACTGCCGCAGCCTCAGCTGAACTCTGGGGCTGGACGCTCCCCTGCAGGATACAGGGAACCGGTTAGGAGGCTGCTTTTGAACCTGTGCCTTGTCAACCAGCATCTCGCTCCACGTGCTGCGGATGCCACGGTGGGGTGTTGGAAGCGTTATTGACACACTCCTACAGATCTTCAGCGTTCCATTTTCCGTGCTGCTGCTCCTTACAACTTCATCTGCACTTGGTTTATAAGCAACATCAACTGATAAAGCTTCCACTTCGTACCATCTGCTAGGTGCCACAAACACTGCTTTTGCAAAAGGGATGAGAAGAATCTTCTAAGATGACTGAAATGCTCAGAATCACTTTAGGCTCTGCAGGCTGGACCTCTGGACATGTTCTAAGAGAAATGTCCCCCCAAAGTAAAGGTGGGCCTCAAATTGTCTTATTAGTGGATGGTGACAGCTTTTGCTTTATACAGATACATTTGAGGAGGAGTGCTCTGGTTTGATACCTCAGTGGATCTAGTATCCATTTTCTGTTGACCTATGTGAGATTTCTACTGGATTTATGATAATAAAAATGAAAGGAGCCTCCGCCAAAAGCTTCCAGGGGAAGTCCTGTTAAACCTCCAGTTTCGGATGAAATGCCACCTCTTCTTGAGCTCTTCCTATGATTCCCCAGGCAGGAACAATGCTTGCCCCCGGCTCCTCAAACATCTGCTGGGTCTTACTGAGCTCTGGCACATGGTGAGCTGGACAGTGAGCTGCCCAAGGACGAGGACTTGCTTCATTCCTCTCTGTCGTCTTCAGCAACGACAGCTTTAATTCGAGGCGCGATTATTGAGGAACATGGGGACAGTTCAACTGGTCCAGTAAAATCTTGCTTTGACTTATATTTATGTGGATTTTATATCTTGTAAAAAACTGTCTTGGGCCAGACCCCGTAACCTGGAGGTTAAGGGAGTCCAATCCACATGGCTGACCACTGAGTTCAAATCCTAGCCCCTATGGCTTGAAAAAGAAGCCAGGCACATGCTCACACATATCCAAAATCCTGACAGGATAGAGACGTGAAGCAGAAAGGATTATGGCATAACCACACCCTATGACGGGGGTGGGATACTTTCTCCTTTTTCTCTCTCTGAAGAGTCCATGCACCCTCTAGCAATTAAAGAAAAATCTTAATTTATGTGTATGGATCCAAACTGCTAGAATTCTTTTGTTTTAAAGAAGTGACACACCTTCTTAAATAAGATAATACATGCAAACCATTTAAAATATGCTGATTATACAGTAGGTGCTCCATACCTGTCAGCTGCAGTACTGTTGTCACACCTCGGGTTACCCAGACGTTAACTCTGAGCCTTTAACGCTCCTGGTTCTAACTATAATACAAATACTTTCCAAAAGATGCTAAATATTCTTGGGAATTTGACAGAATAACAAGAAGTCACACTTATACAGTGAGAATGATTTTATAAACTGGTTTTTTTTTTTTTTTGCAACGTTACAACTGCTGTATGTTGTTTTGGGGAAGAAATGAAGGCTGAGCTGGAATATCTGCCCTACTTGAGGTCAAAGCCAGGACACAGAAGGAGGAATCAGACCCAGGTCAGAATTCTGACTGCAACGCTAAGGTCAGTATATACGCAGCCCAACAGTGTGAGCGTAACTCACTTCCAATCCTGAGGCCATGCTTCTCTAATTCTACTTCGCAGCTCTCTGGCATGTTTTCTGTTTAGCCGCTTTGTGTATTCCCCTGAGAACAGGGCAGTTTACAGACACACACTCTCCAGAGAGGTCAGATGACGTCTGACAGGCGGTAACGGGCGACAGCGCTTGGAAGCGGGACGGTGTATTATTGAAACAGTTAGAAAATAATAAACAACATGTAATCGCCGGTACAATTTTAAACAAGATTGCTTTACCTGGTTTTGTTTCCTTTCTTGTTAGGTAATTTCACCCGCAGGTTTGTGACAAAAACAAGCACAGAAAGCAGATTCTCTAGCTAGAAGTGTAATAGCATTCTGTTCGGTGATGAATCAAATTATGTCTTTTATTTTGATCATGCCTTGCCCACAGTATGAACTCGTTAAACATTTGTTAAATCAATGATTATTACAATAGCGCGTTGCTTTTCTCCACTGGGCAATGCTAACTTTCATCTGTATAATGCTTTAGAGCTTACAGAGCACATTCTTCGTGTATTACCGTTTAATTCTCATAGCGATTCCAAAAGGTAGATATTCATTTCTTTATTTTAACAAATCAGCAAGCCGACACCCAGGTAAGAGAGGTAACATATCCAAGGTCAAAACTGCTCAGCAAGTTTTCACCTGTTAGGAAACAATGACAATTTAGAAGAAAACTAGTTTTTTAGGGGAGAATGTATAGCAAAGAGGTTAAGAGCCAGGCCTCTGCAGGGCCGGACAGTGGCATAGCTGTAATGTGACTGAACCCACATGAGATAGGTACCAGGTCCCCATCGTGGGACCTTTGTGAGCACACATGGCACACACACGTATGCTTGGGAATCAGGAGCATAGCTTGAAGACCTCGCTGGGGCTGTGGGTCTCTCTGTCTCTCTCATGGAAAGAATAAGTAAATGTAAATAGATGAAGAAGAAGAAGAGGGGTTTTGAACTCAAATTGCCTACGTTCAAATTCTACCTCTATTGGTAACGAGTTCTATGACCAAACGTAAGTTCCATCAATACTTTGTGTCTCGGTTTACTCGGGTGTAAAATGGAAGTAACAATAACCGCTACCTAGTGGTTTGCTATTGTATTAGGATGACTTGCGTAGAGTACTTGCCATTTGCTGAGTTCTCATCTTAAAGACTCATTGAATAGTAGCTGTTGTTGTTAGAGTAATTGCTCTCCTTTTCCTGGGAAAGGGGTTGTCGCTGAAACCCACCGTTCCTTCAATGAGTGAACACGTGCCTGGTCTTTTATAAATGGTTGTGGAAGCTGTAAATTTGGGGAGTAGCTCCAGCACTGAAACTTCCGGGTGTGAGTTCTGGCTCCACTTTTCTCAACCATGAGATCGTCAGTAAGGTCTCAAATCTTTCTGATGGTCTGTTTCTATACTTAGGGGAAGAGAGACCTCTAGCCCTGTCAGCCTCAGGGTGTTGCTATTGGGTCGTTGGGAAAGTCATGACACATTTTTGAATTTAAAAAAATACAAACAAACAAAAACAAAACAGAAAATACGTCATTGTCAGGGCCGGCAAGTGGCATGGTGGTTAAAGGCGCTGGACTCCCACATGGCCGACCACAGTTCAAGTCTCGGACCTGGTGGCTTGCTTTCTCACTTCCTCTCTCTCTCTCTCTCTCTCTCTGATCAAACTGGAAAATAATAATGATAATAATAAATAAAGTTAAATAAAATAATAAGAAAAAATATGTAGTTGTCTTTTTAAAAAAAAAAAAAGAAAAGAAAAGAAAGAAAATACATTATGGCTTTCCCAACGACTTACTATGGATTAAGCCAAGCGTGAGGCATCTGGCTGACCATCATAGCCTGTGGTCAGCATGCCTGCCAAGTGCCAGGCCCTGTACTAACCAGAGGGGATGCAAAAGTGAGCCAGGGAGTGGGAGACAGACGTGTAGACTGAAAACTGACTACACTAAGATATGGATTCCAGTGTGGTACTACCACAACGTGCCGCTCACTGAAATAGTCACTGTGGGGGCTACCAGCGTGTGTGAAAAATGTGAACTCAGCCCACATTCTCACTGCGGAGAAAAGACTAACATCCTCTCAACAGCCACACGTAGAACTGTGCCAAGAAAGGCAGGTGAGGACTCCACTGTGCCTGTCACCTTTCTTCAGCACGGAAGCACTAGTAAATTCGGGAGGCATTTCTAGCTATGGGCCAGTATTTCCGCAACGCCACACATCTCCCTGGCTACCCTCTGCACGATAAATCCAATGCCCTCGAGATTGTTTCTGTCCCTTTCGGTAGGCACTTATTGAAGACCTACTATGCGGCAGTCATTGTGTCTGCTAAACAAAAACTGGGGCCAGCAAGTGGCATGGTGGTAAAGGCACTGGACTCCCATGTGGCTAACCACAGTTCAAGTCCTAGACCCGGAAATTTGAAAACTCTTGCTGGGCACATGTGCATACATGCCCAGAATCCCAGGAGGAGAGTAGAGAAGGGACTGTGGCATGGCCATTCCCACTGGAAGGCGATTTCTTGCTTTCTGTCTCCCTAGCTCTCTGGTGAGTTCATGTGCCCTATACCAATAATCTCTCAAGAAAAACTAGCAGTTAGCGTAATGGCTATGTCGCTGGACTCCCACGTAGTCGACTGCGGTTCGTGTCCCGGACCCGGTGGCTTAAAACTCACGCCGGGCGCGTGTGCGTGCGTGCCCAAGATCCCGAGAGGAGAATGGAGAAAAAAAAAAAAAAGATTGCCTTCCTCAGGCCCTGAAAGGGCTGCAGTTCAGTGAGACAGACAGTTGTACATTTTAATTACCACAGAATTCCTTGTCCATGGTAGAAGGCTTCCTGGAGGCAGAAATATCTGATCTTTGTCTTAATGAATAAGAGTTATTGGTAGACGAGGAAGAAAGGGGGGTAAGGGAGTAGCCAGAAAAGGGAAGAGCACAAGAAGGGAGAGACCTTTCTGAAACATTAACCAATTATCCTAGCAAACTGCTTCATCTTCCTCTCAAATATAAATACTTAATCCAAAAATATAATCACATTATATCCCCTACTTTTCATGGTTTATCCTTTGTAAACATAACTAATATTCACAATGACCTATGAGGCATGTTTGCTTTCAGTCTTTTTTTTTTTTTTTTCTTTTTCCCTTGATCCAGGATACCTTGAGAAGAGAATAATAATCGGTCTGCTTTAATTCAGTGTCTCCTTTGAAATAGTTCATCTACTTTATTTCTCCAATTGGATAAATACATTATTCAGAAGCCTGACTAAGGGAACATGCAAGTCTAAAATGTGAGCTAGAATGTTGGTGGGCAAAGGTTCATATCTTATTACAGAAGGTGTTTGATATAAATATTAATTTTCCTAAAGTGGTGATGGCAGAGATTTCATACAAAGGATGTTCATATTGGATTAAACACCACACTCAAATTACCTGAGCCTTCACATGCTTGGAGAATCAAATTCCATTTCATCTTGATGAGAAGCTTCCCTGGAGAGTCTCACTGGCTTTAGCAGGCTAATGTGGCCCATGGCCTTCGTACCCAAACATATGACTGTGTATGACATTATTAATGGCCTAATTGCCTCGGCTAGGGTGTGGAAAGAGAGAAAAGTGGTATTTTATAATATCCTGCATCATATAACTTCTGCCCCTGAAGGCAAATGACTATACATTAAAATTGTGTAGTACATGTGGGATTTAAAAACAGCCCCTCCTTCAATCATAGGGAATCTTCCCAACATCCTTGGTGTCTAGAATTTAATTCCCATTTTATAGATGAGAAAACTGAAGCACAAAAGGATTAGTGCCTGATTCAAGGTCAGGTAATTAAGATTTAGCAACTGTTGTTGTGAGGAATAAATGAGACCAAACATGTAGTAAGAAGTCTTATTTAGTGCCTGAGACCTAAGCAATGATGGCAGCCATAGCTGTCATTAAGAAAAGCTAATTGGGGGACCAGCGGTTGGTGTAATGGCTATGTTGTTGGACTCCCATTTAGTTGATCATGGTTCACATCCTGGACCCGGTGGCTTAAACTAACACTGGGCGCGTGTGTGTGCATTCCCAAGATCCTGGGAAGAGAATGGAGAAGGGATTGTGGCGTGGACATCCCCCCTGGGGAGTGCTTCTTTCTTGCTTTCTGTCTCTCTCTGTCCTCTCTTTCTGGTGGGTTCATGTGCCCTATAGCAAAAGCTCTCTCTCAAAAAAAAATATAAATAAATAAAATAAAATAAAAAAGAGGAACTAACTGGAACCAGCAGATGGCATAATGGTTATGTTGCTAGACTCCCACGTAGTCAATTGCAGTTTGAGTCTTGGACCTGGCGACTTAAAACTCATACTGGGCTCATGTGAGTGTGTGCCTGGCCAAAATCCTGCAGTAGAGAATGGAGGAGAAGGGATTGTAGAGTGGACATCTCCCTGGGTGGGGGTTTGGGGTATGGATGGATGTGATTTCTCGCTTTCTGTTTCTCCAGTAAGTGAACGCGCCTTAAGCAAAAATCTCTCCTTAAAACAAACAAACAAACAAAAAACCAAAAGGAAAAGCTAATTAATGTCCACAAAATGTATTATCTAGAAAATGGACTCTAGGAACAAGTGTCTGATTATTGGTCAGGATTAGCACAAAGAGAGATGTCCTCTCAATGTGTTTGCAGAGCAACTTGGTTCTGGCATGTTCTAAGGAAAAGCTCAGACAGGGAGTGGTCCTCACCGTTCTGGACTGGAAGGGCCAAGAGTTCGAGTACCCTAATTTCCCAACAAACCAGGACATCAAAACTCTTCAAAAACCAGTCAAGTCTGCAAATTGGTACATCTCTTAAAGTTGTAACTATTAACAGTATCTTATGAACACATTCCAAAGTTAATTATTATGTATAGAATTTTAGGAACTTTGAAAATCAGGATTATGAGCTTGCTTAGTTCACTCTGTTAAACAGGAATAGAAATTATTCCTGTTTTCCCTTTTTTTTTTTTCTTCTATGTCTACTGGACAGACAATAATAGATATTCTGTGGCTACTTGCCTCCCTGTAACAAACGGAATGACACAAAGAAATAATGACCAAAGAGAACAAGTGAAATCTTTAATAAAAAAAATTGTTTTCCTGAAACATTCAGACAACTGGTTAAGGGGCATCTTAGCCCGCCTAATTTGAATTATGGAACCCAGAAAGAAACACTATGGCGATCTGGCCCTGAGTCTTAGTTCAACCATGAACTGGATAGTGACTTTGTCCCAAGTTTCTTGTCTGTAAACTAAGATATTAGACAAAATCAGTGTGCCCTGGAACTCCACAGAATACAAATGCTGAGACATGCTGCCAGGAGTATTTTCTGAAAATAAATGGGTTCTTTATAAAAATAAAGAACAAAAACAAACCCAAACAAAGGACCAGCAGATGGCGGAATGATTACATTGCTGGACTCCCATGTTGTCAACTTCAGTTGAAGTCCCAGACCCAGTGGCTTAAAACTCACGCCAGGCGCGTGTGTGTGTGTGTCCAAGATCCTGAGAGGAGAATGGAGGAGAAGGGGTTGTGGCGTGGCCACCCCCTCGGGGGGTGACTTCTCGCTTTCTGTCTCTCTGGTAAGTGCATGCACCCTACAACAAAAATCTCTATAAAACCAAACAAAAACAAACAAACAAATATGGCTCTTGTTAACATCCTTTCTTGGAGTCACCATGCTAACAACAGCACATTAAAGACTGAAATTCCTGATGCAAATACACCTGTTAGTGACCTTTAGGCCATCATTTCCAAATTAGGTGAGCCATGACATATAATACCTTTAAGCATCTTGAGAACTAGTAGAACACATATTAATTAATGCCCTTTGCTGCAGGATTCCCTGGTCCTCCAAGAAAGGGTTTCATTTTGCCATAGAGGTTTCTGCCAATGATATATCTGTGAAAATCTCCCATCCCACAGTTAGGACCTTCTCATCTCCCTTTGTGGGGCTTGGGGTGGAGGTGTTGGCTCATCATATGGAAGGAGATTCCCTGTGCACATTCCTGCAGCTGACAGGGACTGCAAAAACCTTTCCTTAGAAGCCCCCCTACTCAATGGAAACAGAACTTTGTAGAATAAGGAAAAAAATTTGCCCAAAACTAGGATTTGAGAAACCCGACACCTCTTCTCAGTTTATAGAGCCACCTGCTTCATCTTCCTCATTGCCACGAAGACTAGACTAGTTTACATAATTCTATAGGGATATGTAAAAGAAAATCTACCTTATTATAAAATCTTTAGCTTATTGGTGATGCTTTTAACAAAGATATTGCCCTTATGAAATTCTTGTGGCAAAAGCACTTAGGGGCAAAGGAACCAAATGAGTTTTTGTGTTTTTTTTATGATAGACAGTGTATATGTGCATGAGAGTAAGAGAGACAGATACAGAGAGAGAGCGCGGCATCCTTGACAGGGTTTCATTGTGCTACAATCCCCTTTCACCTAGCCCTCCAGCTTCTTAGGATCCTGGATGCCCACACATGCACCCAGTGTGTGGCTTCCAGCCTTGTAGGGCTGTGCTCCAGCGGCTGGGCTTCTTTCTTCCTCTCTCCCTTACTCTCTTCTCCCTTCCTTGTCTCTTTGGAAAGATTAAATAGGAACCTTATGCCGTAATCCCGCTTTTGCAATCCAGGACCACAGATGTGTGTGTACGCAGCATGTACAGGTGAACTTGGGAATGGAACCCCAGTCTCTGATATGGCTTCCAGCACTGCAGAGCAGTGCACCGCGATTGTGGCTGGACTGAGTCAGAAGACTGTTTTGACCTGTCTCCCTGAAACCAGTCTTGAAGTTGGGTGACCTTCTTAGGAAGTAGGTGTTAAGAGTTGCCATGACACTTTAAGTATACACTGATTTAGGTCACACATTTGTCCATCTGATTAAAAATAAAACACCTGCTAAGAAAACAGGCAGGTTGACGTTTGGGCCCATTGGAATGGCTGATTAGCTGTCTGCCCAGCTGATCTAATGAGCGGGGCAGCACTGGAGATTTCAATGACCAGGAAAGATGAATTGCTGACACACCACTTTTGCTTTAAAATCCATTTTCATCATGTTACACCCTAGCACACACATTTTTTTTTTTTCTAAAAACAGCTCCTTCTTTCCTTCTGAACCAACTCCCAAATCCTCAGAATAACTTCTACGGCCCTGCAAAGGTTGACTTCTCCTCATCCCGTCTTGATTTCAATGTCCAACGCCCCCCCCCCCATCTTATCTCACCACAAGACAGTTCTGTTCTTTGCTATCTCTGCAACCATCATGACTACTTTCATTTTCTTTTTCTTTTCTTAATTTTAGTTTTGTGCCACAGGGCACATGCACTTCCTGGAGAAAGACAGAGTGTGATATAGTGAAAGGGAAAGTGAGAAATCACCCCCCATCACCAGGAGGATGGCCATATCCTAACCGCTTGGCCTCCATTCTCCTCTGGGGATTTTGGGCAAGCACGCACATGTGCCTGGTGTGATTTTCAAGCCAACAGGTCCAGGATTTGATCTGTGGTTGGCCATGGGGCAGTCCAGCACCTTCATCACCATGCCATTTGCTAGCTCCCATCATTGCTGCTTTTTAGCTGTGTGCTTCACAGGCATTATTTCAAAGAACCTCAAAATAATCCATGAGACAGATACTATTATTATTTCCATTTTATAATGGGAAAACTGATGGATAAAGAGGTTAAGTGACTTGCTTAAGGTCGCACAGCTAGAAAGAAGTAGAGCTTGGATTTAAACCCAGTCCAGCTGTCTCCAGAATCTTTGCTCTTAAGTTCTGATTTACAGTGGCTTCATTTTCTTGCCCAAATCTTATCCTGTCAGGGTCAAGTGCATATTGTACCTCCTTCAGGAAACTCGTTCTCAGAGCCCTTAGCTCCGCGCCATCAACTCCTCCATCTCCTGTCTTCTTGATTTGCTCCATTCTCTCCTAAGTCATTTCTGTCTCATGTCATGCTGCTTTCTACAGGTCTGAATTCCACTTGGACTGTACACACCTAAAGTCAGGGGCCAAATGACGTCCTGCATACATTATGTACACAATGCTCTATAGAAACCTATTTGTAGAAGAGATCTCTGATGGCCATATGAAGGCACTGGGCCAGCCTCACTCTTCCCACACCTCAGACCTGGGCACACCTGGTCCTTGAAGCCAAGATCCACTAGGAAAGAAAAATAAGTTAAGAAGGAAATGTTTACCACCCAAGGATGTCTATGACAGAGACTCAAAAGTCAAGTATTGGGACCAGATGTGATAATGCTTTATGTCGCTAGACTCCCATGGGGCTGACAGTGGTTCGAATCCTGGACTCAGCAACCTCAACTTACACCAGGCACGTGTGTGTGTGTAATGTTCTCCTCTCCTGAGAGGAGAATGAAGGAGAAGGGATTGTAACGTGGCCATCCCTCCTGGGGATAATTTCTCACTTTCTGTCTCCATCTCTCTCTGTCTCTCTGGTGAGCACACGCACCCTACAACAAAAATCTGTCAAAAACACAAAAGTCAAGTGCTGAGTATATGAGCCACGGCTGTGCTGTCATACCCTCAGCGGGGATTTCAGATCTGGCCAAGGACATGAATGAGCTGAAGCCTCTTTCCTT
>NW_006159521.1:5051124-5062028 GCF_000334495.1 Tupaia belangeri chinensis | reverse complement strand
GCATTCCTGACTATGAATGGGCTAAAGGAAAGGAGGAGGAAGGAGGGGGAAGAGGCCATTATGGCTTTAATGATTTGATCTGCGGATATATGTCGTCAACCTGGCCAGCCTCCAGGCACACTGAGAACCACCAGCTCAAGCCAACACAGCACATGCTAACCTGGTGGGCAGCGTAACAAGACACAGATCGTGTAACTGAAGGCGAGTGCACAGCCCTCGTCAGGTTGTGCTCCCTGGGGTCTCAGCCTGAAAGCAGTAACCAATACAGGCACCTCATGGGCTGGAAAACACACACAAACATGGAAGGTCTGCATATAAACACGTGCAAGGTGCTGGAGTTAGAGCTTAACTAGGCACGGAGCACCAGCTGCCGATGGGTGGGTTCTGCTGGGATGTGGAAAGACTCTTGGGTCTTGACCAAGGACAGCTTCTTCTCTCCGGAGCCACGAGGCTGGAGTGTGAGAGAGTAGGCTGTTTGAATGTTGAGTGCCTTTGCTGTTCTGGAAGGTTTTCAGTTGGGCTTTCTTCCTTAATGCCTTCAATTATCACAGTTCCGATAATTATATTCCTAGCACCTCCACCCAAGAGCTGCAGAAGTTTGGCATTTCCTGTCCTGACTAGAAAATGACCTGGCAGAGGACTGAGCGTGAGCCTGGCTCTTCGGCTTTCTTTCTGATGCAGCCTTTAATTCATTCCTCCTAATGGCTAGAGAAGCAAGAGATTAGTGCAGATGGATGGAAATATTTTTTCCGCCTCAGCATTTGCTGTCAGAACCAAGTACTAAGAAGGTTCTCAGATGTGTCTCAGGCAGCATGGAAATTCCCAAGCCCATCTTAAACTATAATCACCTGGTCCCCAAAGGAACCACAGACCAAAGAAGCTGCGCTTTTCAGAGAGCAGTCCCTCAACGTGGCACTTGGAGTTCTGGCTGAGCTAGATGGCTCCCTGCACCTCTGTTCCACTTCACCCTAGCTG
The DNA here is from genome assembly GCF_000334495.1 of Tupaia belangeri chinensis. Classification (NCBI taxonomy): domain Eukaryota; kingdom Metazoa; phylum Chordata; class Mammalia; order Scandentia; family Tupaiidae; genus Tupaia; species Tupaia belangeri. The sequence goes on along the minus strand of NW_006159521.1, from coordinate 5,061,053 downwards.
TGTCTGAGTAGCCCTCAGCATGCTAGTATACTGTTTTATTTTCATTTGTTTACTTCTTCCATAAGAGAGAGACAGACAGACAGAGACAGGCACCCCCAACATGATCTTCGCTTTGTGACTCACCCCTAGTCTCTGCAGGTCCAGATCACAGACACATACACATGTGCCCAGTGTGCTCAGGGAGGTCCTGGGATGTGAACTTGGGTTCTTTCCCATGTGGGTTCAATTGTGTTACCAACACGCCACCACTTAGCCCTACATTGTTTTGGACACCATGAAAAGGAACACTTGGTAGCTTCACTCTGTGTACCTGCCCAAACACAAATGTTCGTATTCACTGAAATGAATATGAACAGCCCACCACCCTCTGAGCCATGCACTGGAATGCTCACTAGACAGGTGATGGTGGTGGGAGGATTCTGAGTCTGAAAGGGCGCACAGTTAATACTTTCTCTGAAGAACTAGTAGCAAGAGCTAAAGGCCAAGGACATGGTAGAAAGTAGGTGTGACCTGAATTCAAAGGAAATTATGTGGTGGCTGAAAATTTTGAAAACAAAATGGAGGTGGTACCATTCATGTTCATGAAAGACAGGCATGATGTTGATATGTAGGAAGACAATATGCATGTCACAGGAAGTAGCTCAAGTAAAGGCATCTCACCACCACCATGCTCCCACTAGTGACACCTATATATAGCAACCAGACTAGGTGCCAGACACTTAGATGCTTTGCATGTATTATCTCACTTAATCCTCAAACGTGTAAGGTAGATGTGACTGTCCACATTTACATTTAGAAGAAGCTAAGGCTTTTAGAGGGGAAATGACTTGCCTCCAAACTGAAAAGCCAACAGATGAGATTAGCTCTGATTCTAAAGGTCCGTGCTCTTAAGTGTTCTCAGGCATGGAAGTTAGAACTGAGAACAGGCTTGCCTGACTTAGTTTGATGGTAGAGGATAGTCCCTGCTTGAGAGTGTGGGCATGGAGCATGGGTCAGAAGACACCATCCACTATGTATGCAATGCTTTTTTAAAAAAAATTATTTATTTAACTTATTCCATTTGTTATTATTATGTTTTAATTTGACCAGAGAGAGAGACAGACAGAGAGAGAAAGGGAAATCTAGAAAGCAAGCCACCAGGTCCAGGACTCAAACCAAGAGTTGACCATGTGGGAGTCCAGCACCTCCAACCACCATGCCACCTACTGGCCCCTGCAATGCTCTTATGCATAAATGCAGCACTGAGGAATGGTAGAGATGGGCAATAGGAGCAAAAGGTCGAAAACAGCTCACTTTGGAGGAAATACACAGGTTTATGTTAATTTCCTGTGGATAGAGAGTGACTATCTGGGTGGTGATGAGAAGGCAGCTGGCATTGCCTGATTTTTGACACCTTGGCCTCCTAGGGGTGGTCAACTAGGAAAGATTTGTGAGGGTCTCACCCCATCCCATCATTTCTCTGCTCCCTGCTTGGCTGACTCTGTGGATGGAACTTCTCTCGGTTTCATCCAAAGTCCTTTCTAATCGTAGTTCATGTGTTGATGAAAGTGTTCTACCCAGTGCTACAGAACTTGGCAGGAATGGTCCAGCTCACTCGGCTGGTGCATTCCAGGAGACTCTAGCAGGCAGGTGTGGTCTCCATCTTCAGGATGCAGCCGGAGCCACAAAGAGCTCTGTGCCTGCTGAGGCAAAGGAAGGTGGTGGCCTGAGTGGCAGCTGAGAGGAGTGGCTTCAGACGATGCCTGAGTCACCCTTCCAGGTGAAGCAGTGGGTGGTAGAGGTCCTGTTTGCAGCTCGTGGGAACCTTACACCGCCTAAGGTACACTGAGTTATGATGCCACATTAATCATGCCACAGAGGTTCAAAGACAAAGCTCCTCTCCCTCGCTCTCCCTATAGCAAACATTTACTGAGTGCCAAGTATAGAGCAGGCTCTAGGGATACTGAGAGAATCACATAGGTGGTCCCTGTCAGTGAGGCTTCTCTATTTGGAGTGAGACAGAGAATTAGCCATGGTAACACAAACCCTGCAATCCTCTTAGCCTTCTTCTCTCTTGGAGTACTTGAGAAATTTCTGTCACCCCTGGGGCGTTAGAGTGGTGTCATTCTGGTGACCAGTGGCAAGGATGGCTCAAGGAATGAAGAAAGAAGAGCTGTGGTTTCCCGGGGAGCAGAACAATGGGCCTTCAAACTAAGGCTACAGTACCAGACCCTATCACTCTATGTCAGACCTCTCAGTGAAGACACCCTCCCAGGCCAGCAGGACAAGCACACTGTGGGCCTCGCGTACTGTGGTGATTCTTAGGACTTTTGAGCACCAGTGAAGTCCCACGTCACACCACACTGTAGTGTTTGACCTCACATCTTTGAGCTCACGTCCCACCCTTCCTTCCCAGCTTCATTTTTAATACCCGTCACAGAACGTCTCAGTAACAAACCAGAATGGCAAAATATCACCCTCGTCTGTGTAACATTGTCCCCAGGGCCATCAGTGGTTGGGGCACAAATCCAAATGTAGAATTAACACCGGTCTCTGCCTACTGGGCTTAAAATTCTAAATCCCAACATTAAAGGAAATGCCTAAGTGCATAATTACGAGGGACAAAGAGAGTCTTAGAGTCGAAGAACTTAAGATATCTTAGTGAAAGGAACTAACACAACACGAAGCCATTTTGCTTCTTTGTAGAACAAGACAATTCAATAAACATGACATCCAGGGGAAAGGCAGAGCCTATTTCACGTTGATGGCGCTATTAAGACGCAGAGTGTACGTGTATGTGTATGTGCATTCACACACATGGCGAGTACCATAAGGCAGTGGTCTTATATTGGGTCATCAGGAAAGTCATGATGCCTTTTCGCATAAAACACATAGAAAAATATATGAGGACTTTCTCAACAACCTAATATAGTAAGTATATACTGCAATGTTTTTCTTTTCTTTTTTTTTTTGGAGAGGTTTTCACTATAGGGCACATGCACTCACCAGAAAGACAGAGAAGAGACAGACAGAAAGCGAGAATTCACCCCCCTAGGGGGATGACCACACCACAATCTCTTCTCCTCCATTCTCCTCTTGGGATATTGGACTTGCATGCACACGCGCCCAGTGTGAGTTTAAGCCACCAGTCCAGGACTTGAACCGCAGTCGACTACATGGGAGTCCAGCAACATAGCCATTGCATCAACTGCTGGTCCCAGACTGTGATATTTTTTTATTTTTAAGTTTTTAAAATATTGCTTTCAACCCCCGATTTGGAATATGCTGCTCTCTATCATCCCATACCAACCCATATCACTTGCAAATAACTGCATTACCAGAAATAGCAATCACATGAAATAAATCAATAATTTACCTGAAACATTTTTTTCTTCCTTTTTTTTTTTTTTTTTAGGTTTTTGCCATATGGCACATGTGCTCATCAGAAAGAAACAGAGAGAGGGAAAGTGAGAAATCACCTCCAGGGCGGACAGTCATGCCACAATCACAATCCCTTCTCCACAAATTTCCCCCAAGCACTGGGTCCTTTCCTCCTCCCTCTCCCTCACAGAACACTAATCATGTCCTCTTCCCTCTTTATTTAAAATTCATCCTATCTCACACCTTTGTCCTTCCCCCATCATAACAGCCTATCCTATATCCTGTCCACATGCCAGCATTTAACAGACAGGTATGCATTGTCTGAGGCTGACCAACCACGTACCCTAGGCAAAGAAGTTTTTTGTTTTATTTTGTTTTGTTTCGTTTTGTTTTTGTGTTTTCAATAGAGACCGGCATTCACTAGAGAGACAGAAAGAGAAAAAGCAAGAAATCACTCCCTTTGGGATGGCCAAACCACTATTCCTTTCCCTCCATTCTTCTCTTGGGATTTTGGGCACGCAGGCACACACACCCAGCATGACTTTCAAGCCACTGGGTCCAAGACTTGAACTGTGGTTAGCCACATACTAGCCCAGTGCCTTAGTCACCGCCACCTGCTGGCCCCTCCAAGGTTGAGAGTTTTAAACAACACAAATACACAATACACAAATGTATTGCCTCACTGTTTTGGAGGCTGTAGTCCAAGATCGAGGTGCGGCTGGGTTAGTTTCCTCTGAGGACTGTGACTGAAAGATCTATCTCAGGTGTTTCTCCTAGGCTTATAGATGGCCACCTTCTGCCTGTCTCTTCCCTCTGCACATTTCTAGGTCTACCTTTTCTTTTTATTATTAAAATGATTTTCTTTATTCATGATAGAGTATGTGTGTGCGCCCATGAGGGTGAGAGAGAGATGAACATCCTCCCAGGGTCTGGTCATGCCAGGAATTGCTTCCTCCAGTCCTACTGCTGGTCAGAATGTGGGCATTCAGGAGCAAGCCTAGTAGGGTTCAGGCTGGCCAGGCTGGGGATTCCAGCCACAGCTACCCCATGTGGTCTGGCTGCTCTTGATTGGCAGATCCACGCTGTGCCACGGAGCCAGCCCTGCACTTCCGCTTCTTACAAGGATGCCAGTCGTGTTCAGTTGGGGCCCACTCTAATTGCTGTGTCTGGATGACCTCTTTAAAGACCCTGTGTATAAACACGGTTGCATCCTAAGGTGCAGGGATTAGGGTATCAGCCTATATTTTTTTGGGGGGGAGGTATAATTCAGCCCATAACAATATTTTATAGAGACTACTTTCTGATTGGGTTCCAGAGGATGAGTCTTATCTCCCAGCAAGTACGCAAGTTCCACCACTGTTGTTCATTTCTATTTTCACACAACTTAATGGTTAGTTGACAATGTAACACTGAACAGCTCTAAGTTCCATCAAAGAAGGGACTGTACCTTTCTCATGAATCACTGCATACTCCTAAAATACTACCTGGCACATGGCAGGTATGCACTAAGACTGTGAATGGATAGTTACATGTTGGGATTACATCTTTCTGGCTGTCCAGAGACCAGCCTGCCTTTCAGAGTATAACCTGACCTGGGTAGTCACTGAATTAGCCTGTCATGCATAGAAGAGGGGCTGCTTCTACATTTCTCATGAACCTAGTATGTCCTAAACATGTCATATCAGCCACAGAACTACATACATGCCAGCATTTTAACAGGCAGTCAAAAATACCCTTTCGATGTGACTGAATAGAATTCTGACTATATAGTTGTGCTGAGGAAGTCAGTCCTGCTCAGCACCAAGTTACACAAAGCCAATCTGACCACTTTGGGACCGAGGTTTAATCTCTCGACTGCCACGACGTTTCCGCAGGCCACGGATCCCATGCATACCTTTTGCTCTTCTGTCATCTCAGCAGAATGATTCTGGAAGTACCCTAAAGCAATACATTACACAAAATGATTATCTGTGGATCCAATTCAGGCCAACTCCATATCTTCTACAGGGCATGGATATGGATTTTAATTAGGAGCGGGACCTGAAGTCGAGACTCTCAGGACACATCATTAGGTAAGGTCACTGCTATTTGAATACCCATGCTTGAGTAGATACAGTATGACATATAATTTACTGATATAAATACCCAAGATACTTACGCATGGACAGATAGACCTCTACTTAGACGCACGTGTTTGTAAATAGAATCTGAAAATATTACACGTTCTTTTGAGCATCTGCTTCATCACCCTCACCTCCACATGTTACCAGCCATGAAAGCAAAGTGAACTGGGAGTCGGCGTTGACAACTGGAGCTTGGAGAGACAGGGTAGGTAGAGCAGAGACGGGCCCAAGTCCCCGTTTGTGTCCATCACCGTGATGTGTTTCTCTCTCCATCCAAAATGACTGACGGGCCTGTAATTTGCTGCTGCCGCTGCCCGGGCACACATTTGCAGAAACAAGCTCATTCACGGTCCCCCTGCTGCAAGCTCAACCATCCAAGTGCCATAGGAAACAGACTTTGGCATTTTAGCTGCTCACGGACTGGGTCATCCATAAAAGTTTAATTTCCTAAAAATATTCAGTGAGGTGCTTTTCCTGAATGAGATGGCTTCTGGCTCATCAACGTATTTATGTGAGTAAATAGAAGGAGGATCGGTAAGTCAGGAATCTAATCAGCTATCATCCAGTCCATCTGGTTTAATTAGAGAGCCCAGCCGCTGGCAGGCACCTTTCAGTAAAAGGTTTCAGAACTGGCTCTTCTAAAGGTGGTGCTTCCGAACGTGGTTTCAAATACTTGTCATCTCTCTTGTCTCCCATGCACCCCCAACCCCCAGTCTTCGGAGCCCCTTATGGAGATCTCATCACAGAACAAACTTGAGACACACCACTACCTCTTAAGGTAGATGGAAGTAAATGTGGCATGGAGGAATATCCCTGAACACCACGGCTTGTCCCTTGATTCATTCCACAAGCATCGATGAAGAAAGTATACACTGAAGCCTACTCAATGCTGGGGACTGTGTACATGAGACCTGGACTGACCGTGGTGGGAGAGACAAGCATAGAATCCCTGAGATATACCCTGAGGTAGTGAGGCAGGCCCCGGAATGGAAACTGCCGAGGTTCTGAGCTGACTCTGGAGGAGTAACTGGGAACAAGCAGGCGGAGAAGAGGAATGAGGAAGGTTCTGGGCCAGCGGTCCTTCAACGTTAAGTATGCACCAAAGCCAATGGGAGGGTTTGGTAAAACACACATTTGTGGGCCCCACCCTGAGAGATTCCGATGTGGGTATCTTGGATGGGGCCAGGAGTTTCCATTTCTAACAAGTTTCCCACTGATGCCGGGACCATATTTTGAAAACAGGCCAGTGGTTCCACGCCAAGCTCACACTGGAATCACCTGGGAGCTTCAACAGCTCCTTGAGCCTGGGTCTCCTCCCTGGAGAATACGATTCAATTGGATTTTGGTGCAAACTGGACTTCAGGGATTGTGTGTGTGTTTGTATTTTAAGAACCTCAAACTTACTGAAAAGCTGAAAGCACAGTATAAATCACATGTCTGTCTCTACTGAACAGTATGAGAATAGCGTACTGACTGCTGTCCTATTATTCCTCTCTTTGTAGTGTGTGTTTTCTTACAAATAAGAACCTTCTCCTTCACAACTACAACACAGCCATCAAGTCAGGAAATTCACATGAGCACAAGGATCCCACTTTTGCCAAATATCTTTTGTGTAATAAAAGGATCCAGCTCCAAATTACAAGCTGCCCTTAGTTGTCAAGTCTCTTAAGTGTTCTTCAGTGTGAACCAGCTCCTCAGGCCTCACTTAACTTTCACAACCTGAACACTCCGGAATGTTACCGGTCTCTTATTTTTAAATAGGTTCCCTCACGACTAGACTCAGGTTATTCATCTTGGACAGGACGATCATGGAAGCAGTCTTCTTCTTCTTTTTTTTTTTGCTACAGGGTGTGTGCGCTTGCCAGAGACAGAGAGAGACAGAGAGACAGAAAGTGAGAAGTCACCGCCCAGGGGGAATGGCCACGCCGCAATCCCTTCTCTTCCATTCTCCTCTCAGGATCTTGGGCACACACGCACATGCGCCTGGCGTGAGTTTAAGCCACCAGGTCCAGGACTTGAACCGCGGTTGACTACCTGGCAGTCCAGCGACATAGCCATTATGCCAACTGCTGGTCTCAGAAGCAGTCTTCTAACTGCCCCCTAGGAAGTGGCATCTGGCTTCTGTTTGTCCTTTACTGAGAACGCTCACTCGGTCACCTGACTAGGGTTGTGACCACCAGGTTTCTCCCTGGTAAATCTGTAAGTTGACCAGCTTTTTGTCCAGGCCAATTGTAAATTATGTAAATACCCTGTCTGTCATCAATGTTCAGTTTGTTAATTAGGTCATCTGCATCAGATGAACTCTGGTGTCTTATTTTGTCCAGTAGGTTATAATCTGTGACTATCATGACTTGTGTGAGGCAATGGAAGCCCTTCAATCTGGCAGTGACTCTCGTTCTTATTAAATGTGTTCCAGGGGACCCTCATGTGGGGCCAAGGTGGAGAACTGCTTCTCTAGTGGAGCAATGTGACACAGTCAGAGGTCGAAGGCTACAGAGAGAGGCTCAGATGTGAGGGTTCACTTGAGCCCAGATGACTTCATCATCATCTCAATGGTGGTGTCCTAATTATTCTGTCACCATGCCACAACTCCATATGCCAAGATGGCACTGCCTTGCAGTTTGGAATATGGCTACCCACGGTCTCCGACATTAGGGGGTTTCAGTGCCTGCTCTGACTCTTCCTAACTCTAAAATCTTGTGTGGGTATTCGGCACTAGTGCATCCTGTGATAAATGTTTGTGTCCCCGTTCCAGATTCTTATGCTAAAGCCTTAACCAACAACCCTTATACACCCATCCCCACCACTGTGGTTATAGCTGGTCATGAGGCCTCCGAGGAGGTTATTAATGTTAAATGGAGGTCCTAAAGGTGGGGCCCCAATCCGACAGGGTTAGTATCCTTATAAGAGATCCCCGAGAACTAGCTGTCTCCCTTCTCTCTCTCCAGGAGTGCACCAAAAGGTCACATGAGCAAGACAGCAGCCACCTATAAGACAAGAGGACTTGCAGCGGCACCTGCCTTGCTGGTACTTCGATATTGGACTTCCCAGCCTTTACATTCATGAGATTCACATTTCTATTGTCTAAGTCACCCAGTCTAAGCAGGCTGAAATATTACTTACCCCATCTAAGTCTATTTCCCACCCCAAAGTACATACTAATAGACCTACCTCATGGAGGTCTGATGAGGTTTAAATGGGAAGGAAACATAAAATACTCAGCATGGTACCTGGCTCTTGGTAAACACTCAGTATTAGCGATTCCCATTACTTGTCCTCAAACACACTCTGCACATTCCCGCTTCTCCGCCTTTGTTCATTGTCAGTTCCGTGACACAGACATTATTCAAGCAGGTCCCAGCTATGTGGCAGGGACTGTCTAGGCTCCCAGGTTACAGAATGCAGGAAGGCACTGCTTCAAGTCCAAAGTGAAACGTGAAGATGGTGGCCGCCACAGAAAGTGAAAGATGTCCCCCGCCACTGGCCTCGGTGAGGTTGCTCCAGATTTCATTTAGAATAAAGAGCCTGGGTCACAAGAGGAAATAGGAATTTGGTATGGAACCTGCTTCTCAGCACTGGGCTGCTGAGAAAAAGAGATTTTTTTAAAAGAATGATTTTATTTATTTATCTGTTATTACTATTTTTTAATTTGGCCAGAGAGAAGAGAGAGGGAAAGTGAGAAATTAAGCCACCAGGTCTACGACGCAAACCACGGTTGGCCATGTGAGAGTCCAGCACCTTAACGACCACACCACCTGCTGGCCCCCTAAAGAGATTTCTCCCCCCTTCGTGTTGGTTTCAGGTATTAGATAATGACACTCTGCAGTGGAAGGAACTAGAAAGCAATTGAGCAAGAATGGAAGGGCCTTACTTGCTCCACTGCAGTGTAGACTTGGGAGGGACAGAGAAATTCCTGATCCACAGCAATCGTGACTTAAAGCAAAGATTCGACTGACTCATGTTGGAAAAAGGCAGTCATAATTTTATGCCTCCTTTGGGGGTATAAACAGAGAAGTCATTTCTTTTCTGAGAATTAAGCTCAGATGAAGGAGTCAAAGCAAGTTTGATAAGATGAAATCTAAAGAGTTCAAAATTTCACCCAGAGTCTCTGTTTAAGCATTGAAAGGGACATGGTGCCAGATGATAGAGGAAACCTAGCTTTGATGTGGATATCTCCACAGAACGGGCTCTTCTCTACGCTCCTAGAATGCTCTAGTCCTATCTCCACGCTTGCTGTTCCCGGTTTTCTTTTTGATTTGGAGTTTTTGACTATGTTCCCTGCTAGACAATAAGTTCCTCTGGGGAGGGAGTCCTGTCTCATGGTTCCTCACTGGTGTCCCCAAGGCTCTAGCACAAAGCAGGTGCACACTTACCCCCCCACCCCCTTCCGGCGTGTCCCTAACTGCACCGGGCGGGGGGGGGGGGGGGGGCCAAGGCGGGCCCCAC
>NW_006159521.1:5047547-5050856 GCF_000334495.1 Tupaia belangeri chinensis | reverse complement strand
CCCCCGCCCTCGCTGCGGCTCCCCGACGCCGCGGGGGGGGGGGGGGGGGGGCTGGGCACATGGAGGCCTCAACAGATGTCCAACATTCCGCCTGGAATCCAGACATATTGCACATTTCTCTTTGTGCTAGAAATTCCCTCTCTGTATGATTTTTCTTAATAGCTTTGTGATTCTTTTCCTCGTTCCATGACAATCCTTACATTTTTCTCTTCCCCTTTATGGCTCTTAACCTTAGAACTAGCCTTTCTATTTATAGCCACCACACTCCTTCTTCCTTCCTTAAAGCATCTCTGCAAACCTCTTAAAGCTCTTCTACAAACATAAACGGTGGATTAAAGACCCTGAGGAGACTTTCACCAAGGAATCACATTCTCCTTCCCTGCAGCCTCTGAGAGTGTTAGGAGAGATGAACATGGTCCTTCAATTCCAGGCAGAACTTGTTCATGCTGGGTTAGAACGACAGCAGAGAGCCCCTGCCACCAATGGGCAGCTTGGGCCAGGGCAGAGGGTTCCAAACTGTGTCCTCTGGGGTCTGCAGCTCCCTCTGCCTGGTAGGCTTCCATGCTGAAGAACAGAACAAGAAGGACAAGAGAGGAGCGGACGGGGTCATGCCTCCTGTTTACACCGCAGACAAAACAGCTCTGCTTCCAAAGTCGGCTTCTCAAAAAGATTCCAATGGGAAATGAAATGGTTCCACTGCTAAAATAGGCTGCAAGCCACGGGAAGAGTGGGAAAAAAAACCTTACAGTCAGTCGGGTCAGTTAAATGGTGGCAAATCCATCCTTTAAGGGTAGACTGGATTTGCATATTGGAAACAGCCAAAAGCCCCTCAGAGTCACGCCTGGTAAAAAGATATGTGAGCGCGAGGAATAATAACACCACTGGAAGGCAAAACAACGAGGACAATAACAGAATAAAAAGCAGACTGTGGCTAGGACATAAAAATACCGTAGGGGTGTATGTGTGTGCCCACGCACACGCAGCGCTCATGAAGCATTCCCAGGAGAAACTCCCCCCCAAAAATATCGGAGACACTGCTGGAACAAACACATAAACTGACATTACAAGGCGGTGGCTCTGAAGTCTGAGACTCATTCGCACGTATACATTCCCCTTGTTCACTAGAAGTGTGGATGATTATGTGTGTGTGTTTCACTGCTTTAAAATCAAAATCCAGAACTTGTCTTGGGGGTGGGGGTGGGGCAGGGCTGCCAGTGACTCGTATGATTTCAAACCCTGCTCCAATCCTTACTGGCTGTGTGACCCCAGAAAAAAATCACTTCGCCTCTCTAACTCAGTTTCACCAACTGTAAAATGGAAATATTACTACTACTACTTACTTCATGGTGTTGGAGGGAGATTTTTAACGTGGCAAAGCTTGTTCATCTCCCGGCATAAGGCCTGTCCCAGAATAAGCAGTCTTAATATGTGTTTCTCTTATTATTACTATAAGTGCTATTATCATTATCCCCTGACCGGAGGACATGCCAGCATATGTGACCAGCATTCATTCGAGAATCAACTTCTTTCTTCACTTAAAAGATGAAGTCCTCCTTTAATTAACTGAGAACTATTAAAAAAAAAAAAAAGGCAATCTTGCTAACTCACCCAATGACTCATGGGAAATCTGGGATTAGAAAGCTTAGCAGCAGTGGGGGCAGCTGGGCACAGGCAGGATACAAAGGGAAGCCCCGTGCATCTCAGTGGATGAAGACTTTGAAAAAAAAAGGCAGGGAGGGACTAGGAAGGAATGTGGAAGAGACAGGAAGATGAGAGAGTCCCGGAAGCACCGCTCTGAATGTCAGAGCGCAGTCTGTGAGAACCTCTGTTCCCGTCCACACCTGCTGAGCCCCAGAGAAGGGCAGTTACTTGCCGAAGGTGACAACGCAGTTCATTGGTGGACGAGCAGGATTCAGCTCTTGTCTCCTGACCACTGACTGTTTCCTGCCACCTGCCCAATCTCCTTGCCACCCAGGGGGCTCGGTCTGAGCGTGAAGGGTTTGTGAGGGTCGGGCAGGGGCCTGGGCAGCCTTAGCCCACTGCTCTGAAAAGGCTCTGATTTTTCAAGTCTGCAGCCTCAAAGCGTAGCCTGCAGTAGTTCTCCTGTCTCACCTTCTACTAAAAATGTTCACTCTGAAACTCGCAACGGCAGTGACCTCTGACAGACGGCACGTCCCAGCTGTTAACATTATTCAGCTTACAACAGAAGTTGCCCTCCAGACCCTTGTAGCCAGGCCCAGGGAGGAGGTGAGGTTAGCAGGGCCGGGCCTCAAGAAGAACAAAGAGAGAAGTCACCTTGGCACTGAGGGTCTGGGAACCGCCACGGCTCAATCGGGCTTCCTGCAATCACTGCCTTCTGTAACTGTGGGCTGGAGGCGCGAGGTGCGGCCTATGGACTGGCAATTAGACCTTGCGTGGGGCTCGGAGCCCGGCACACAGGAGCCCGATTAGCAGGCGGCACTGGAGAATCACTTTATACTGGGGCTTATTTTTAGCACGCGGTCACCTTTTCACTTGGGCCAAACCTTTTGTCCCCAATCCATACTCGACTTGCAAGACATGACATTTCTATCCTTTTTAAAAATTGACTTCATTAGTTGATATGCTGCTCCTTGAGTCCCGGGAGTAAGTTACCAGACTAAGACAATGAATTTAAAGAAAAACGGCGGACCACCTCCAAGGATGGGTGCCCCGGCGCCACCCTGGCCCCACAGAGGAGCTCAGGTGAGTAAAGGAGCGTCAGACTCTCTTCGGCTCACCTTTGTAGTCACCCCTGGAACCTATGACAAGCTTGAGTTATTTCCTGTCCTCCCAGGCTGTTCCTAAGGGAGTACGTGCCTGAACCCCACAGCAGCTCTGTTCACCAGCACCCCTTTGCCTGCTCACTTTAGTGGAACTGTTTTGTATCTTGGGTTGCTCATTTATACAGTGGGGATATCCCTGCCTTAGCCCCTCTCCCGGTCATGTGGTCGCATGGTCACACGGTCAACTGGGTAGTTCTAAACAGTGTGAATACCCCATGGGGTGGGAACAGAAGTTCATTTAGTCTGTGCCTACCTCTGCAGCTCCTGAGAAGGGCCCTTAAGATCCAAAAGATAAGAGGAACGCGTTCTGAGGTTGGGTGCCGTATAGGCCTCGTTCACTCCTCGTGCACTGAGTCTCCTCTCGGTGCCAGGTTCAAGAACACAGGGACAGAAAAGTCCCAAACCAGACCCCCAGATGAGTGGTGACATCTTGTGACTTGCATGTCAAAGCTATGGTCTTTTAGGACAGCCTCTACCCCAGCTTGGGGGCCACGGGGTCAGGCAT
>NW_006159521.1:5004398-5046964 GCF_000334495.1 Tupaia belangeri chinensis | reverse complement strand
CTAGACTCCTATTCCCTGCAAGTCTCCCAGTCTGCAAGTTCCTTCCTAGACTGTAAGTCTGTAAGTCCTGCTACCGTCACAGCAGGTTCCAGGACTTGGGTGCTTACGAAGCTTCTGGAAGGTTTATTTATTTATTTATTTATTTATTTATTTATTTATTTTAAGTTTGCCAAACTTAAAAAAAAAAACAGAAAAGTTGACCCTACAGTTCCTTATAATGGTCACCGACATGAGCCTGCAGGATCATACTCAGGGCACGTCTGCCTGGAGTGTGTGCAATCTGGGCTGCCTTCCGTGAGACCCTCTACTCCCTCCAGGCTCCCACTGCTCACCTAGGAGGTGGGGACAATAATGCAAGTGTCTGAGGGGTCTGAGGGGTAGGAGTGAGAGGATGGAAGACAGCTGATGGAGTGCCAGGCTGGGCACAGAAAGTGAGACCCCTCAGTGTCCCCTGATTCTTATATACTGGACACATGTCCCCTCTTCACAGCCACCACCACTGAACACATGCATACGTGCTCACATGCACACACATGCACTTCCACCCATAGTTCAGTCTGAACTCTCAGATAAGAGTCTCTGAGGTTTTCTGAGTGGAGTCCTTTTCAGAGGGCATCAGAGCCCACAGCACCCCTCCTTTCCCAGCAGGGGAGGACCTGAGTGATGACATCAGCTAGAAGAACTCATGGAACTGCTCCTTCTTTAAGGTACTTTCTGGATGTTGAGCAATTAACCCACAGCCCGGCCCAGGGAAGCAGACAGTGGATCCTCATTCTGCTAATGAGATTGCTGAGCCATGGCTGGAAGTGTGTGGGCCTGGCCAAGCGGGCTCAAGGCAGGCAGGAGAATCCTCAGTGACCTGAGCTCATGATGCGGCCAACAGACTGCAGAATTCAGCACCTTGTAGCCCTCTGTATTTTCACCGAACACTTCCACACATTTCTTTTTCTTAAAAAGAGTTCCCTTCATATCCCCCACCCCCAAGAAAAATGGACATCCAAGAGCCCACAAAAGACAATTCCTTTTCCAGGAGAGGAGACATTATATAGAACTTCCACCCTTTTTTGAGCCTCAGTTTCCTCCCTTATGAAATGAAAGAGTCAGATTAAACAAATACGGCAAATGCAGATCAGAAGAGAGCAGATGGAAGATCAGTTCTCCTACACCCACTCATTCTGCTTGTGTCCAGGAGGCCCAGGCTCACTAACATCACCATCCACCCTTCAAATTTCCCAATCTGATCACCTTTGTCATACAAAACAGTTGGTAATGAAGAGACCAACTTTGGCAAGCCAATAACAAAGTCCTTATTTAGACGCAGAACAGGTAAAGTGGTGATAATCTTAGGAGGAGATTCCAGACAGACTCATTTAAGTCATTTGAAGACCTCTACCCTTTCCAACTCTTGAGAAGCCCTGACCCTAGTGAGTAACCCCTTGAACTAGTCTTTCTTGTTTAGGAGGGAGGACATGGCCCAGCCCACCTCCACCACCTACAGCAGCAGTTGCTATTACCTTGGAAGCAGTCCTCCCTCACACCTTCTGTATTTTTCATTGAGTATCCAGCCAGGAGTCTGTGCCCGGAAGTAGGTGCTTAGAGGCCATCTGTTCCCAGCTGCCAGGACCGCCTGCTTTATGCCCGTTGAGCAAGCCCTACCCCCCTCCCCATGGTTAGTGCCCATGTTCATGCTGCAGAGTATCTTGTTTGGGCAATAAATTGTGTGATTGGTACCCAGGTTCTACCACGTTGTTTTCAAAACTGGTTGAAGGAAAGGAAAAAAAGGAAAACAAAAACCCATAGAACTACCAATGAAGAAATTATAAGATTACTTTTCTAAGATGACTGGAAATTTTAGCCGTTCCAGTATATATTTAGTTTGAGATACAGGCGGGGAGACAGTAGTAAATTCAATTTAGTGTTTATAAGATTATACCAGCAAGAACACTATTTTGTAAACTAAAAAAAAAAAAAAGATGTCAGTTGTCAGCTTAAGAAAGTACTATCTATTTAACAATAAAATATAGTATGATGTTAAAACCAAATAAGCTATGTTTATTTACAGTCATTTAAAAAATACCTTATGAAAAGAAAGGTTTTTCTGCTTTTAAAGTGAGATAAAATGCATATAGCATAAAATGTATCATTTGGGGACCAGCAGATGGCATAATGGTTACGTAGTTGGACTCCCATTAGTTGACTGCAGTTCAAGTCCCTGACCTGGTGGCTTAAAACTCATGCTGAGCATCTGGGCATACATGCCCAAAATCTCAAGAGAAGAATCTAGAAGCAACTGGGGCATGGCCATCCCCCCTAAGAGGATGATTTCTCACTTTCTATCTATCTCTGTCTGTCTAGGGAGCATACATGCCCTACAGTTAAAAAAAATTCATAACACATTAGCATTTAAACCATTTTAAAGAGTACAATTCAGTAGTTATTGGTGCACTGCAGTTTTATATTGTGGGTTGCACCAAGACTATCTAATTCCAGAATATTACCTGCAAAAGGTATCCCATAGCTGTTAGCAGACACTCCCAATTTTCTTCTTCCTCCATTCCCTTGGCAACCACTAATGTATTTTCTGTCTCTATGATTATGCCTATTTTGGACTTTTCCCATAGATGTCACTATGCAACATGTGCCATTTCGTTTCAGTCTCCTTGCATCTTTTGAAAGTTCATCCATGTTGGAGCAAGAATCAATACATCATTCCTTTTTATAGCTAAATAATATTCCGTTGTGTGGATATACCAGCATTTGCATAGCCATTCATCAGATGATGAACATTTGGTTTGTTTCTTTTGCTGCTATCAAAAATATTGTTATGACTATGTATGTACAAGTGTTTGTGTGAACAAATGGTTTTAATTCTCTTGGGTATATACTTGGGAGTGGAATTACTGGGTCAAATGGTAACTCTAAGTTTAACTCTCTGAAGTACTGCCCAACTGTTTTCCACAGAGGCTGGATAATTTTACACTTCTACCAGCAGTAGGAGAGCTCGAATGATCCCATGTCCTCTCTAATCATTGCTATTTTCATGATCATAATTACAATTATTATTGTTAACCTAATAGGTGTGAAGTAGTACCTTACCATATGTCAATCTACATTTCCCTAAGGAATAATAATGGAGTATCTTTCCATGTGCTACTTCATGAACACTTTTTCTCAGTGGCCCTTCATATATCTTCTTGGGAAAAAATACCTATTGATATTCTTTGGCCATTTTGCTTTACTTTGATTTGGTTGTTTGTCTTTCAATTGTTAAGTTGTAAGAGTTCTTATACAGTCTGAAACTAGTCCCTTATGAGATACAGTTGTCCCTCAGTATCCAGGGAGGATTGGTTCCAAATGCTGTAGTATTTGCCATAAGCTATACATGCATACTTTAAATCATCTCTAGACTACTCACAATACCTAATACAATGTAAATGCTATGTAAATAGCTACTGTACTGAGCTTTAATGTATATTTTTATCATTGCACTATTATTTTTCATTGTTTTCTCTTTTTTTCTGACTATTTTAGATCTGTGGTTGGTTGAATTTGTGTATGTGGAACCCATAATATGGAGAGCTGAATGTATATGATTTGCAAATATTTCATTCTATTCTGTAGGTTGCTTTTTATTTTCTTGATAGTATCCTTTCACACATAAAAGTTTTAAATTCTGATGAAGTTCAACTTAATAATATTCTTTTCTAGCTGTTTTTGGTATCAGAGTGAAGAAGCCATTGCCTAACCAAAATTATGAAGGTTTATACCTTTGTTTCTAACTATGAGTTTTCTATTGAGTCATTGGGAAAGTCATGGCACCTTTTTGCAGAGAAAAACATTTTTAAAAATTCATGACTTTGCCAATGAAATAATAGTTTTAGCTCTTACAATTAAGTCTTTTTATTCATTTGAGTTTTTTTTTTTTTTTTTTTTAATGCATCAGGTAAGTATGGGGTAATGGTCCAACTTAATTCTTTGGCATGTACCTATCTAGTTTTCCCTGCATCGTTTCTTGAAACTACTCTCTGTCTTTTGACACTCTTGCTGAAATCAACTGACCATACATATAGAGTTTACTTCTGGACTCTCAATTTTATTCCATTGATCTATATGTCTATATCCTTTTGTGCACTACCCTGTACTATGGCCTTACAAAATTAGAAATCGAAAAATATAAGTCAAGCGGTTCTTTTTATTTTTCAAGAATATTTTCGCTAATAGTGTCCCTTTCACTTCCATATTAATTTTAAGATCAGTCCGTCCATTTCTAAAAAAAAAAAAAGTTTGAATTTGATAGGGATTTTATTCAAGTATCAATTTGGTGAGTATTGCTATTTTAACAGAATTAAGTCTTCCAATTTATGAATACAGACTATAATTTCTTTTGAAACTCTTGTAGTTTTCTATGAATAGGACTTTTACTTCCTGGGTTAAATTTTTCCTATTTTATTAGTCTAGATGCTAATGTAACTGACATTTTTACTAAATTTCATGTTTAGATTATTCATTCCAAGTTTATAGAAATACAATAGATATTGATCTTATATACAACTTTGACGGAATCATTTATTAACTCTAATAATTTCTCTGTGTGTTTATCTGTTGTGTATATATTGGGGGGTTTTCTGGAAGTTCGTGATATCTACTGAAAGAGATAGTTTAAACTTCCTTTTTCCAATCTGGATGTGCTGCTCTCTCTCTCTCTTTTCCTCTCCTTTCTGCTCTCTCTCTCTCTCTCTCTCTCTCTCCCTCTCTCCTATACTTGTCCTGGCTACAATATCCAGTACAAGGTTGAACGGAAGGAGAAGTAGTGAAAAGAGTCATCTATGTCTTTTTTTTTTTTAATTTTTTTTTTTTGAGAGATTTTCACTGTAGGGCACGTGCGCTCGCCAGACAGACAGAGAGAGACATAGAGACAGAAAGCGAGAAATCACCCCCCAGGGGGGATGGTCACACCGCAATCCCTTCTCCTCCATTCTCCTCTCGGGATCTTGGGCACGCACGCACACGCACCCGGTGTGAGTTTTAAGCCACCGGGTCCGGGGCACGAACCGCGGTCGACTATGTGGGAGTCCAGCGACATAGCCATTACGCTAACTGCTGGTTCCCTCTTGTTTTTGGCATAACAAGGAAAACATTCAGTCTTTCACAATTAAGCATGTTAGGTTTGGGTTTTATATAGTTGTCTTTATTAGGTTGAGCAAATTCCCTCCTATTTTTAATTTGGTGAATGTTTTTTATCAAAAAAGAATGTGAGATTTGGGCAAATGTTTCTCTGCATGTATTGAGATAATGTGTTCCCCCTCTTTATTAATATGATATAATACAATTATTGAATTTCATATGGTGAACCAACACTGCATCTCTAAAACAAATTATACTTAGCTATGGTGTCTAGCCTTTCTAATGTGCTGTTGGGTTCTGTTTGTTAGTATTTTGTTGAGAATCTTTGCACCTATATTCAAAAGAGATATCAATCTGTAGCTTTCTTGTGATATCTTTATATGGTTTAGTGTTGGAGTAATATTGATCTCATAGAATGAGTTAGAAAGCGTCTACCCTTCTATATTTAAAAAAATTTTAAAATAATTGGTGCTAATTCTTCTTTAAATGTTTGGTATAAATCATTGGTAAAGACATTTGGTCATGAACTTTCTGTTTGTTGGAAGTTTTAAAATTGTTAAGTCAGTGAATCCACTTGTTATACGTCTATTTATATATTTTTTTCTTGAGTCAGTTTTGCTAGTTAATATTTTTTTAGAAATTTTTCCATTTTATGTATTAGATTATATAGTTCATTGGCATAAAGTTGTTTTGGTAAAATCTTATATATTATAATCTTGTAATCCCTTTTTATATCTGTAAAATTGGTCATAATGCCCTTTCATTCATTTTAGTAACATGAGTCTTGCCTTTATTTTTTCTTCACCAGTCTAATTAACGTGAATTAATTTTTATTTATGTTCAATTCTTTATTCCATTAGTCTCCACTCTATTTTTTTTCCTCCCATTTTCTTCCTTTTGCATGATCTCGGTTTAGTTTGCTCCTCTTTTTTTCTAGTTATTTAAGACAAACATTAGGCTACTGAATTCACGTTTTCTTGTTTGTTTGTTTCTTTTTTTGCAAACTGCGTCTCCTACTGACTAGGTCTTCTAGTGAATTTCTCAACTTGCCCTTCCTTTATGAAGGATAATTTTTCTAAATGCAAAATTTGTGGTTTATGATATTTTTCTTTTAGCACTTTGAATGCCATCTCACTGCCTTTGAACTCCATGGTTTGTAATGAGAAATCAATTATTAATCTTATTGAGACTCTCTTGTATATAAAGAGTTGCTTCTCTCTTGCTACTTTCAAGATTCTCTATTGTTCTTTTTTCAATAGTTTGAGTGTGATGAGTCTCAGTGTGGATCTCTTCCAACCATTCTCACATGGAGTTCATTGAACTTCTTGTGTAGGTAAACTGATATTTTTCATCAAACTTGGGAAATTTCACCATTATTTCTTCAAATAATCTCTGTCCTTTTTCTCTCTTCTCTCTTTTGGGACTCTCTTACGGAAGTGTTGGTATAGTTGACAGTCTGCTTTCCTGGGCTCTGTTAACTTTTCTTATTCTTTTTTTCTTGTTGTTCTTTTAACTGGAACATTTCAATTTACCTATTGGGTCACTGGAAAAGTCCTGATGCATTTTTGCATAGAAAAATGCATTAAAAAACACACACAAAAAAAAAGTCATGATTTTTCTGACAACCCAGTATTTTAAGTTTGCTAATTCTTCCCTTGGTGTGCTCAAATACTCTGTTAAGTCCCTCCAATTACTTTTTTATTTCACTGCCTGTATGAGAGGGTCATCAAAAAGTTCATGGAAAATGGTATTCTGAAAAGCTATGCATGGATATATTTATTTATTTATTTGCATCAAAATAAACTTGTACTTCAACTCTACTCTTCCATGAACTCTTTGAAGTCCCTTCATAGTTTTCAACTACAGCGTTTTAATTCTGTCTCTTTATATAATTTTGATCTCTTCAGTTTTATTTGTATATTTAAGGTAACTGATTTAAAGTCTTTATATAGTAAGTCCAACATCTTGGCTTCTTCTGAGGCAGTTATTATCGATTTTTTTTCTTGGTATGGGCCATCAATTATTTATTTACATGCCTTGCAATTTTTGGTTGTTAAGTATTGGACATTTTGAATGTTATAATATGGCAAGCATGGAACTTACATTCTCCTTCCTCTCCAGGGTTTGTGGTTGCTGCTGCTCGTTGTAGCTGTATTTTGTTTATTGACTTTTCTGAACTACTATGTATTCCTTGTCATGTGTAGTCACTGAAATGCTTTCTTGTTTAGAATTGTGGCCAGCTAATACTTGGACAAAGATTTCCTGTAACACCTAAAGTCAGTAAGTCATTTTTAGCCAAGGGGCCCTATGTGAACAGTGAGGTAGCATTAACACTCAGCCTGGCAGTTTTCT
Source organism: Tupaia belangeri chinensis (assembly GCF_000334495.1). Lineage (NCBI taxonomy): Eukaryota > Metazoa > Chordata > Mammalia > Scandentia > Tupaiidae > Tupaia > Tupaia belangeri. The sequence continues at coordinate 5,039,488 of NW_006159521.1, read as the reverse complement.
ACTCTGCCTTTATCTTCCCCTCTTGGTGGTGCACAGCCTGATGGCTTCCAGAAATAAACTTAGTCATTGATTGGGTCTTTCTTGAGCATGTGCACAGCTCTGAGCAGGGAAATGTTCTTCTATGGTCCCCAGAAAATATAGTAGTTTTTCCAAGCTCTTGTTACCCACAGCATGGCATTCCCCAGCCTTTCCTCCCTAATTTTTTGGTTAGTCTATTATTTGCCCCAACTGTTATTCATTGCTTTTGGCAGCAGACTAAAACAGTAGTCTATAAATGTTTTAGACCATGCTCCCTGGGGAACAGTTTAGCACAGGACAATTTCTCAGTCAGGAGAGATAAAGATACACCTTTTGTGTGAGTCTTTAAGGAAGCCACAAGATGATTAAGTAACAATTGTTTGTGATTAGGGCCCATCCTACCCTCTCAGATACCTATACTGAGATATGGGCTGTTATTTATTTATTTATTTATTTTTTTGGGGGGGAAGGTTTTTGCTATAGGGCACGCTCGCCAGACAGAGAGAGACAGAGAGAGAGAAAGCGAGAAATCACCCCCCAGGGGGGATGGTCACGCCGCAATCCCTTCTCCATTCTCCTCTCGGGATCTTGGGCAAGCACGCACATGCGCCCGGCGTGAGTTTTAAGCCACCGGGTCTGGGACGCATACTGCGCTCGACTACGTGGGAGTCCAGTGACATAGCCATTACGCTAACTGCTGGTCCCATGGGCTGTTATTTTTAAAGGCTGCTGCTCGGCTGGGAGAGGGGAATGAAATTAGGGTAAATTAAGACAACATAAAGTTTGTTCTTATCAAGAATTGGTTGTGTTTATTGTTTTAATAACTGGTCCTCGAATTACTACAAGCCTTTGGTTAGATTCCAGAGTTTGAAAAGTTGACTCTGAGCATTATTGACAGATCTTTTTCCTTTCCTTTATTGAAGAGTGGAGTTTAGAAATTCTACCATTATTCCTAATGCTACCCATTCTGTTTGTATTTTCCCTCTGTCCTAAAAGTGAGACACCATGTACTTTTTCTGGGTCTCCAATCTTTATTAGAGGGTGAGAGTGGGGTTGAGGGTTTCTGGTGAAGACACCGAATTCATAACTTTCTATTTGTATATTACATTGAAAAATTGCAAGTCAGCTACATTTTTACCCCTAATATTTCTCAGTCTTGAATATAGTGAGGATATTACTAAAAACTACTTTTGAGCATATATTAACAGGACAAGAACTAAGATGTGGAGAACATGCTCAAGTATAGAATTTCTCATATGTTGTTTTACGATTAATTTTATAAGAAAACACAGCACCCTAGCTGAGTAATAATATAACTTACAATATACTTTCTAAAAACTTTTAAAAAAATTTAAAGTAACCCTTTTCCTAAAAACTAGATTTAAACAACAGAGTATCTTGAGTGTAATATACAAAGAGATAGCTAGAAGAAGGGTGTATTCTAGATATGTTTTTGTTGTTTTAAAATATAATAATAATAGCAATTTCTTGCCATTAGCGATGTCATTATTTTAATTATTTAGAAAAAACAGCATTATCATCCTAAGCATTATTATAATTACTACTGACAGTGACCTACTTACAAGTCTTACTAGAGAGAGTAGAGAAATGTGCACATAGACATGCATCGTCCTTCTGTCTGTCCACAAGCAATTTACACGATCGAGGAGATTACAATGCAAACACAGTGAGGCACGGTGTGAATAATGAGTGGTATCTAAGTAGACTCCATGGACCACAGCTCATTTGCAAGCTTAGTGTTGCCAGAACGAGACACCAGACTTGCAGAAATGGAGCGTTGGCTTGAGAAACTTACAGTACTTCCATAATCGGGCATATCCTCTCCAAAATGAAAAGTTTTACTGTAGAGTTAAATAAAAAATAAATCTGGGCTCATATTATATACAGCTTTGTATTTCTTAGTTCATTTTTCTGATAATTCATTTTGATTGTTGTCTTCTTTAACAAAAATAATGGTCTGCAATAAACTTTAGATGAGGAAAGAACTGATCTATTACTACCGATAGTTTGAGAAGAGCTAGTTTAGATAACCTGCGCTAGTTAGGCCGAGAACTAAGAAAGTTTGAGCAACCTTTACTGTTTGGATTCAGAGGGACAAAAGGATATGGATAAGAGTGATTCGAACAAAACCTCAGAAACAAGTCAAACTTTACATTATTACAAGTTACAGGTGAAGAATGGAGGAGAATTCTAAAATCAAGTCTCCTAAAATTTAGAAAGAAAACGGTGTGAATATTTTCCTAAGGTTTGTATTTCTCTTGCCTGAAGGCAGAAACTTCTTTTAATGGTGATGGGTAAGATCCGGATGTGGATTAAAATCTTTTAATTTCCTCATTGGCTTCGAAGGTTCTTAATGAAAGGGTCTGGACACTAAAGGAACTGGTAGTGTCTCTGAATGAGAGGGAAAACATAAATGTGTTCTCACTTTTAAAATTAAGTAGAAAAGCTTACTTGTACCTAAGAGGAAAAACACTAAAATGTTTGGCACTGAAAATAATCAGACTATCTGATTTAAATTTGAAAAAAAAAAAAAAAATCCTTTTTAAACTTGAGTCTTTTCATTTTCGAAGGCCATAATTCTGTTTAGAAATGGGCGAAGGCACACTTTTCCCATTTATGAAAAATTAATCTTGTGGGACCAGCAGTTGGCATAATGGCTATGTCACTGAACTCCCATGTAGCAGACTGCGGTTCAAGTCTCGGACCCAGTGGCTTGTGCCCAAGATCCCGAGAGGAGAATGGAGGAGAAGGGATTACGGCCATCCCTCCTGGGGGCGGGGATGATTTCTCACTTTCTGTCTCTCTCTTTCTGGTGAGCACACGTGCCCTATAGCAAACACCTCTAAAAAAAAGAAAAAGGAAGAAAAGAAAAGAAAAATCAATCTTGTGTTGCGGCAAGGCAAGAAGCTCATCCTGACATGCTTCATTTAAACTAAGTTCTCTAAAATCGAGGATTGGGACCAGCAGTTAGCGTAAGGGCTATATCGCTGAACTCCCATGTAGCCAACTGCGGTTCAAGCCCCGGACCCAGTGGCTTAAACTCATGCCAGGTGTGTGTGCGTGCATGCCCAAGATCCCAAGAGGAGAATGGAGGAGAAGGGATTGCGGCATGGCCATCCCCCCTGGGGGGTGATTTCTCGCTTTCTATCTCTCTGTCTCTCTCTGTCTTCCTGGCGAGTGCAAGTGTCCTATAGCAAAAACCTCTCCAAAATATATAAATAAATAGATAAATAATAATAAAGTAAAATCGACGGTTCACATAAAGGTTCAAATGTAAACCTTTACAGCAGTTGAAGGCTGTAGGAACTAGAGAGTGCCATCACTAACCCAAATCATGTCACTTACAATTAGAGATGAAGTGTCCCAGGCCCTAAGCAGCTAAGACTTCCAGATGATCCAGAGAAGACGGGACTAGGATCGACAGCCCTGGATTGGGAGTAAAGGCAGGGCAGACAACTGATTTCAAATCCGTGCAGTTTTTGGAGTTCTTTTATGACCAGAATTAGATATGACATATGATCAGTCTTCGTGCACTTGTTTTGCAAGTTCTGAACAAGACGAGGCCATTTCATCAATTTGCCAAAGTCCCAAGGGATCATAGAAAATCAGAGCAGAGAAGGAGGCTGGCTGGGTGAGAAGCTGGTGACTGTCTCTGGCCATCGGAGCTTCTGACCTGGGCTCACTTGGTAACAATGCAAGGCTGTTAGGGGTAGGGTGAAGGATTCCGTTCAAGCTCGTAACTGGCACTCCGGCTTTGTTGCCCAGACCTGCAATTCCTGCGTCTTTGAGGTTCTGAAAGTGCTTAGATCCTAACACGCATCACATGCTGTGGCTGTTGTTACTGACCTGGGTTTGCCTCTAACTGCAGGATAATGCTCCCAAAGCTGGTCTCATGGATCTGACTGAGCCAGCAGGATTGCATAAGCACTAACTAATTTCTAGTCCTCCCTGAAATATCTGCTCTCTCTCTGTTTAGGGGGACAGAAAACTGCCTGGAATCATGGAGACTGACTGAATGCAGTCCTCAGACTGGATGATTAAAGCACTTTGGATTCAGCTACTTCTGATGTTCAGAAATGCCAAATGTCCCTTTAGCGAAGGCTAAAGTAGCCTCTCCATAGAGGGGCTGAAGTCACATAAAAGGGAGAGGATGATACTGGTAGCATGCTGTGCTCAGCTGGGGAAATTCATGCCCAGAACGCATTTCAATACTGAAGGCATGGTTATGAGGGCGCATCACTTCCCCCATTCCACATTGTGAGGAAATGCCTTTCTCGCCTCTACGCCCTTGTCCCAGCCATCCCTCCTTGCCTGGAGGATGGTCTATGGAATGATAGTTATGCGAGGTAGACTCATGATCTATGCAAGTCTTTGTATTTTTGAAGATCCAACTCAAATCTTACCAACATAGTAGAGGGTGGTGGGAAAACTACAGGCACTGAGGTTGACCAGATCTGAGGTGAGCACAGGAACCTCTCTGAGTCACAAACTCTTCATTACAAAATGCTTAGTCACTGTAAGGATTCGAGGTGCTCGAAAATGGAGGGTGTTAAAAGTTTAATTATCACAGCTATCTACTGATATCCTTTCTCCTGTGAATACCACACACACAGACTTGGAACCACATTCTTCGGGATATGTATGATGCTTCAGGGGCTTCAGGCTTGTCTCCCAAAGAACGTTGGAGAGCAGTGAAGACATCCTACATCTCTGAAGTGCAATTTTAGCTACACTGAGTGTAGCTTATGGCACATTTGCTCCGTGACAAGTCCTGAGCCACTTTCATTTAATTCTCCAAAGAGCCCCGACAAAGGAGACTTTTATCCTATTTGCAGATGAGGAAATTGAGGCCCAGAATGTTCGGTGACTTGACGGACACAACACAGCTAGTATTTGGCACTTTGGCTTTGAACCCAAGTCTTCTTTTCTCATTGCACTTGCAGTAGGGGCTCAAATGCAAATACTCATTGACTGATTAGCCAAATTCTACTTATATCCCTCATCAAATTGCATCTCTCTACTGTCACTCCATGCCGAGATGTGTCTATCCACACTGGCTCTGCTTTCACTACTTTTTTTTTTTTTAAGGTTTTTTTGCCATAGGGCATGTGTGCTCACTGGAGAGCGATGAAGAGAGACAGAAAGTGAGCAATCACCCCCTGGGGTGATGGCCACACTGCAATCCTTTCTGCTCCATTTTCCTCCTGGGATTTTGGGCATGCATGCAAAAGTGCCCAGCATGATTTTAAGCTGTCAGGTCCAGGACTCAAATTGCCATGTGGGAAACCAGTGCCTTAACCACCATGCCACTGCTGGCTGCTGCTTCCACTCTTGCCACCATGTTGAGCATCAGCACAATGCTGTACCATCCTAAGGACTCAGGCAGCGAGCAGGCCTTGTTGCCCAGGGCAACTAAGTGCTGAGCGTGAGAACCAGGGAGCATACAGAACCCCTGCGCAGGTCTGGCAGGATCAGAAGAAAGTTGGAAGAGAGAAGATGCTGGGGGCAAGTAATTCATTACTTATTTCTAGAAACAGGTAGAAATATTAATTCCCCTTGGGGTAGAAAATCAGGAGCAAACTAGCTGCCATCAGTCACAGCACGCTGAGAGCAGGGGAGTCACATGCGATGCTTCTGGAAGTGAACTGCTCACCTCGTAGGTCAGAGGCAATTACCTTCCTTCAGCTCAGGAAATGCCTATTTTTCAACCAGTTGAGTGTACTGTTCGGGGATTTTTGTTGTTCTGTTGTTCTGCCTCCGTTGGAAAGAATATATAAAAGTCATAGCCAAAGGCACTAACACTTGCCTTGCTGACAAACAGCCCATCGACCATGGCAAATCCTCTGTGCTAAACTATTAGAATTATGACTCGCTGACTCCTTGGCAAATGCCTGCCCGAGATGAAGTGTTCCAGCCGCTGCAGCTGTCTTTGTCCATTCCCACCCCTCCCCAAACTGTGTGATGTCTCAGACCACCGGAAATACTCTCAACGAGGTACGCAGTGCGGTTTAAGCGACACGGACATCTGAAAGGGCTGATCTAGATCTCTCTGCTCCAGGTGCACAGGAATCGGGATTGGCTCCCCTCCCTCGTCATTCCCATTCAGGAAAATGCTATTATCTCACTATTCTTTTTTTTTTTTTAACACTCAAGGGAAGAAGGAATTATCCAGGAAGAAGAGTGTGGCACTGATTAAGGTAGGATTTTAAGAAGGAATGGGTATTTTTTGAGTACTCACTGTGAGCACGTCATCTTGACTCAATCATTTTTTAAAAGAAGTTTTTAAACTTTATTTATTAATATTATTCCTACTATTTTCCAGTTTGACCACCAGAGAGAGAGAGAAAGTGAGAAAGGAAGTCACCAAGTCTAGGACTTGAACCATGGTTAACCATGGGGAAGTCCAGCACCCCTAACCACCATGCCACCTGCCAGCCCCAATCTTGACTCAATCTTAATAACAAGGTGTTTTTACTTTCTTTCTATTGATGTGAAATTCACTTAACATACAACCAACCACATTAACAATCAGTGGCAGGTAGTGTATTTACTATGTTATGCAACCATTGTCTCTTTCTAGTTCCCAAACATTTCAGTACTCCAGAAAAACACCCCATCCCTACTAAACAGTCACTTCTCGTCCTTTCTCCTCTCATCACTGGGTAACCATTCGTCTGCTATCTGCCTCTGTGGACTGACCCATTCGGGATACATCATATAGTCAATCACACATCATGTGAATGGCTTCTTTTTTCACTTAGCATACTACTTCTGAGGTTCATCCAAGCTGTACCGGGTGTTAGGACTTCATTACTTCTTGTGGCTGAATAATATGCCATCGCGTGTATAAACCACATTTTTTTTTTGCTATAGGGCGTGTGCACTCGCCAGAAAGACAGAGAGAGACAGAAAGGTAGAAAGTGAAAAATCACCCCCCAGGGGGGATGGCCATGCCACAATCCCTTCTCCTCCATTCTCCTCTCAGGATCTTGGGCATGCATGCATACACGCCCGCTGTGAGTTTAAGCCACCGGGTCCGGGACTCAAACCGTGGTCAGTTACCATGGGCGTTCAGTGACATAGCCATTATGCTAACTGCTGGTCCCTATTTTGGGTATCCCTTTATCAGTTGATGGATATGTGAGTCCTTTCTGCTTCGTGGCTGGTATGACCAAAGCTGCTGTAAATATTCACATGTTTCTGTGTGTGCATGTTTTCATTTCTCCTGGGTATTACAATATTGTGAAATACATATTTGGTCATCTTCAGTTCCTTGGTGCACAAGAAAGTTAACATGCTGGGAATGTCCAAAGTGACGTGTCTCTTTGTATACTAGTAAGCTGTCAGTGGCTGGCAGACCCTACATACCTTCAGGATAGGGCTGGTCACCAGAAAGACCAAGGTGGGATTAGAAGGATGGGACTTGCAGCCTTACCTCCAAACTCCAGGGAGGGAAGAGGGCTGAAGGTTGAGTGGCTCAACAAGGGCAAATGATGCGAACTATCATGGCTACATAGTGGAGGCTCTATAAAATACCAAACGGACAGGGTTGTGAGACCTTCTGGGTAGCTACTCTGGTAGAGATTCCTGGAGGGTCTGGAAGCTCTACACACCTTCCCACATACTTTGCCTTATGCATCCCTTCAGCGGCATCCTTGATAGTAAACTGGCCATATGTTTCCCTTAGTTCTGTGAGCCGCTTTGGTAAACTAACCAAACCCAAGGAGGAAGTTGAGAGAACTCCAAAATATAGATGGTTGGTCAGAAACACAGGTAGAATAACCTAGGGCTTGCTACTGGCGCCAGAAGAGAGGGGGACAGTCTTGGGAGACGGAGTCCTCACCCTGCAGAATCTGATGCTATTTCCAAGCAGCCAGTGTGAGACCTGAATTGGATTAGAAGACTGAATGATTGCTTGCTGGGACTGCTTGCCTGGTGTGTGGGGAAAACTCTCACATATTGTCACAGAAGTCTTCTGTGTTGATCGCCCAATCAGAGTAGAGAAAAAGCAACTATTGGGTTATCAGAAAAGTCATAACACATTTTTGTACAGAAAAGATAATTCATGACTTTTCCAACAACCCGATATATACTTAGGAATAGAATTGCTGCTTTAAGCCTGCTTTATGAAGGGGAAACTGTATCTGAGAGACTGTGGAACACTGCCCAGGGTCATGTAGATCACTAATAGAGCCAGGATTGGAACCCAGTCCACATGGCTTCCAACTTCATGGCCCATCCACTATTCCTAGAGCTTCTTTGTCTAAAAACTCATTGAATAATTATTTGTGTAAAAGATTACTAACTTTTAACCTCAACTGAAACACCCTGAGGTCATATGATTAATAGCATTAATTTGAACTCATGGATCCAATAGTTTCATTTGGCTCAAGCTGAGATCTGAGCTTTGTGTTTCCCAGGCAAATCAATAGCAACAGACTTTATCTTGTTAGATCAAATATAACTTTTCTTTTAAAAAGCCCCAATTATGCCCTAATGCAGAGTTTATGCACTCAGAGGGCTTAATGAGATAATAAATGAAATTTTAATTTGACAATTAATAGTATAAAAAGTATTAGGATATTTTGGAATTAGGAAGGCTTGTGTGATTTTCTTAGCCATTGTTTTAAGATATAATTATATTTGTCTCATATTATGATTGGGAAGTAACTCCTTCCTTAGAAATATGAGTAGGGACCAGCAGGGAGCATAATGGCTATGTCGCTGGTCTCCCAGATAGCCGACTGCGGTTCAAGTCCTGGACCTGGCAGCTTAAACTCATGCCGGGCGCACGTGTATGCATGCCCAAGATCCCAAGAGAATGGAGGAGAAGGGATTGCAGCGTGGCCATCCCCCCTGGGGGGTGATTTCTCACTTTCTATTTCTCTGACTCTCTCTGTCTTTCTGGCAAGCGCATGCGCCCTATAGCAAAAACCTCTCCAAAAAAAAAAAAGAAAAAGAAAAAAAAAAAAGAAATATGAGTAAATTTCTACCCCTGTGTTTTTTTGTAGCAAATTGTGAAAACGAAATAAAAAGTAAAATATGATTGAAAGTCTCAGTTTCTCACACAAGTATGTATGTAAAAACACACATGTGTGCACACGTACACACACAGACCTGTGCCCAGATGTTCAGATGTTGATGCCGACAGCAGTATGGAATTTATCAAGCTCCCAAAAAAGCAGAAATACTTAGACCATTATTTCAGTGTGCTCTTACTGAATATCTGAGCATACCAAGCACTAGATATTATAAAGAAGTTAAAATAAATGCAAATATGATATAGGCAGAAATTAAATGACAAGCTTTTGACCTGTTTAGCAAAGGTGAGTTACCAACAGCTAAATAAAACAGTTCTCTATATTGCCAAATCCCAAGGAATCGTTTCCTAGATGTTCTATTTTCTAAAAGAGCAAACAACTATTCTCAAGTTATCAAAATCCAAATCTTAATAATTTTCATTTAACCAATAACTACTACTCGCTGTAAATGTAAAATTTTTAAAAATATATAGACAATCCAGTATGTGTTGAGAAGATGTGGATTATACCCAGGAAATAATACCCTCTTACTCTTCTCCTCAGGAGGTAGGAAAAGAGCAGAACTTTGGTCTCAAGTTCATTTCTAGGCAAACACTAAAGAACAAACACCAAAAAAACAAGTAGAAACTATTTGTTGAAAGATAGAATAAACAAATGAGCGAAAGAATAAATGAAGTACATGTCCCGGTTTGGGGAATTACTTGGAGATTTACTTGGAAACTTGAGGCTAGATGAGAGAAATTTCAGTGTGGATTTTCAAGGAGGTCATAGGCAAGGATTAGGACAACATAGAATATTTGTGGGCCATTTTAGACATTACAAAATTAAATTTGGCCCAATCACAGAGTGCCTGTAGAACACAACTATTTGGCAAGCTAGGGCCACCTGGGAGACTTGGGTTCAATTCTGGCCCACCCTGAAAAAAGTCAAGCTTGGGATGGGGTGCATGTGGTAGTCTCAGTTACTCTGGAGGCTAAGGCAGGAGGCTTAACCACAGTGAAACTCAAAAAAAATATCATGCATGCACATACCCACACACAAAAAGTTAATTGATGAGAAATACATATAAAAAATCAAAAAGCCTGAAGAGATTTTTTTTTCGTTCCAATAACACCACACTTAAGAGCATTTCCTTAAAAAAAGTCTCAGAGGATTGTTTTAAAAGTTAAAAGTAGTAAAGTTTTTTAAAAGAATTCTTTATTTATTATTAATACATATTTTTTTTACATAGGTTTTTGCTATAGGGCACATACGCTCGCCAGAGAAACAGAGAGATACGGAAAGACAGAAAGCAAGAAACCTTCCCCTCCCCTGGGGAGTAGGAGATGGCCATCTCCCAATCCTTTTCCCTTCACTCTCCTCTCATGATTTTGGACTGGCATGCACGTTCACATGCCTGGCGTGATTTTCAAGTCACTGGGTCCAGGACTTGAACCACAGTCATTCCATGTGGGAATCCAGCGACATAACCATTACGCCATCTGCTGGTCCCTATTATTGTTATTTTTAATTTGCTATTATAATTTGTTCTGGTGCTCTCACCAGAGAGAGAGAAAGCAAGTCATAAGGTCTGAGAACTGAACCATGGTTGGCAATGTGGGAGTCCAGTGTCTTAATCAATATGCCACCTGCTGGCCCCCAAAGTAGTAAAGTTTTTAAAATAGAAAATGTTATTAGCAAAAAGTTAGAAACAACATGAATGCCTAATAAAAGAAATAAGAAAATTATGGTAAATAAATCTGAAAAATCATCCACTCGACCTAATGGGAAACAGATGTGAAATAGTGTTAAGTGAAAACATCAGTATAAAAATGTTAAGTAGCATAATGTATGCCTTTCAACATTATTGCATTAATCAACACAACAGTTTCAAACAAGGAAAAAAAAATTGATTCTTGCTGGAGAAAATGGCACAGAGGAGGTTGATGATTTGGAGTAACTGAGAGGATAGAAAAAAATGAAGATTTGACTGAACCAGAGTTTCTGCTAGCTGCTAGGGTTTAGGCCACGCCCATTTCTGGTTAAGTGCTGAGTTCTGATGAAGTTCACTTAAACCTCCACAGAGATGCTTATTGCGATCCTAGGCCTTTGTGATGGTGGTGGTGCAAGGGAGAGGGCTGTTAGCATCTCAGCTTATAGGAAGAAGACTCCATAGTCCTTATGGTTTGGGGATTTATTTAATCCCTAAATTCAATACACATTCTCATGAAAGGAAATGTAGAGATCACCGAATGGGGATGGAAAAGAAACTAAACTGTCTGATTCCAAATGCGTGGGAATAAAGCCTACACCGGAAAGTTTTATCTGAAACTATTACACTAATTCCTGGACAACTGGTCAACCACCTGCAAGCTACTGCAATGGAAAAAAAACAAAACAAAACAAAACAAAAAACAGAACAACTTTATGATTAAAAAGCTACTGTGGCATCCCCCAGCTCATAGATTTACATAGACTGAACTCTGCAAACAAAACTATAAACTGGGGGGAATACAACATAATTTTCCTGGAACAGTCCAGATACCAGTCATCCTTTAGCAACCTCTTCGTACACCTCCACTCTAACACTGACCTTTCCTCCTTCTGAGTAATCTATCTCAATCTGCTTGGGGGTGAATAAGACATAACAGTAAATATGGATTCCCATTAATGTCCAGGCAAAACACATTATACACTCACAGAAAAGACTCCATTTGTCCATGACAGATTTAAACCCACTGCAACATTTTTGGCCCCTGCAGTGCTGGAAAAGACATGCACCATGTGTTCGTAATTCATCTAAATGTTCTCAGTCAGGTCAGCATTTAAGTAAAGTATTTCTTTGTTTCCAGTAGAAAGCAAAGGAAGATGACACTCACAAAACTGCCAAGGTAGACCCAGCCGGATTTTATAAACAAGTTTTACTTTGAAATAGCTTTAGATCTGCAGAAGAGCTGTAAAGGTAACAAGAGTTCCCATATACCATTTACTCTGCTTTAATGTTCACATCACACATAACTGCCATAAATTTATCAAGACGGGGAAATTAACACTACTGTTAATGGAACTAAAAACTTTATTCCTATCTCACCAGTTTTTCCACTAATGTCCTCCTTTCTAGGATCCCATCCCAAATCCTGTATTGCATTTAGTCATTCTTGTCTCCTTGCTTTTCTTCCTGCCAGTGACAGTTTTTCAGTCTTTCCTAGTTTCTTACAACTTTGACACGTATCAAGAATCTCTCGATTTAGATTTGTCTGTCTTCTCATGACCACACTGAAGTAATGAATTTTGAAGGGGAAAAAACCTCAAAGGGACAGGGCCTTTCTCATCACATATTACCAGGGGTATGGAAATTAGTGTGACTTACTGGGGCTATGTGCTTGGGTCACTTCTTTAAAGTACTCTGTCACCTTTGTACCTGATCTAACTTAACTTTTAGATAGGGTTGCCAGATTTGGAAAATAAATCCAGGACATACTTAAACCAAAAAATTATTCCTTGTTTACCTATAATCCAAATTTAACTGGGCAGCCTACATTTTCATCTGGCATCCCTACATTCAGAAGCCACAGATGTTCACCAGGTACCTCGTCTTGTCCATGGAAGTCTCTTCACCCCTCTTTCCACAGGCATCCCACCCTCAAAGCTGTAGTACATATAAGAATCGTATTTAGAGACTAAGCTAGCAATCCTCACACTTGAGCATTCACTGGAATCCCTTGGAAGGATGGGCCCCATCACCAGTATCTGATTTTGGGGATTTGAGGATGGCGCTCTAAAATTTGTACTTCTGGCAAGTTCCCAGGAGTGGCTGATGCTTGTCCACAGCCATACTGGAAGAAGCACTGCATTTAACAGAGATATCTGGGTATATATATATATTTTTTTTTTCATACTTGCCACAGTATGAGAGGTCCACATAACCTAAACATTACAAATTTCCCATTGCAACTCATGCACGGTGGGTTCTGTACACACAGCACACTTCATTTATTTTTTTGTAAAGAGATTTTTTGCTGTAGGGTGCATGTGCTTGCTAGAAAGACAGAGAGATCGAGGGATGGTGACAGAGAGACAGAAAGCGAAAAATCACCCCCTGGGGGGATGACCATGCCACAATCCCTTCTCCTCTGTTCTCTTCTGGGGATTTGGGGCATGAGTGTGAGTTTTAAGCCACCAGGTCTGGGACTCAAACCATGGTTGACTACATTGTGGTCCAGCGACATAACTATTACACCATCTACTGGTCCCCACACAACACACTTTCAACCAATAGATGACTCATATACAAACACAGACACAAACAGTCAAGATCAGATCCTCCTCTCCCCTGTGGGTGGGCCTTCTTTGTCTTCCAATTAGAGTAGGCCTTGGTCTAGAGTGGGGCTCATGGGACCACAGATGTGAGAGGGTACCGATGTATCTCCACAAGCCTCTACCCATCCATCATCATTTCTTACCCTACAGTCAGAGCCTTGGATATCTAAAACTCGCCGGGAGCCACTCACGTGGCCGGTGGAGAAGCAGGAAATGCATGTGTGCCTGGAAATGAGAAGGTAATGTTTCAAAGAACAAACACTGCTGGTCAAAGTCAGCCTGCGCCTCCAAGAAGGAAAAGTTGACATTGGGCTGGTTTAGGTACCTAATGGTTCCACCTGCCCTCTCCCCTCAGGTTGTTGGACTATTTTGAAATGGGAAGCATGAGCCTCTGACCAAGCTCTTCTGAAACATCTGCCCACCCTCATCACGGGTAGGACTCAGCAGCGTCGGTGGCAGCTGGCTATCTGCGATAGTCCCATTAGATTAAGTTCAGCTCTTATTTGGAGAATGGTAACTTCTCTAAGTTGAAAAAGCAGCTGCAGGTGCTTGAAAAAATAAAATGGCTGTCTATGCATTATTCTAGCCTAGATCAAAAGTATACATAGGGTCTCATTAATCTTTTTTTGGTTTATTTTGTTTGTTTGTTTTTGGAGAGGTTTTTGCTATAGGGCACGTGCGCTCGCCAGACAGGCAGAGAGAGACATAGAGACAGAAAGCGAGAAATCACCCCCCAGGGGGGATGGCCACACCGCAATCCCTTCTCCTCCATTCTCCTCTCAGGATCTTGGGCATGCACGCACACACGCCTGGCATGAGTTTAAGTCACTGGGTCCGGTACTGGAACCGTGGTCGACTACGTGGGAGTCCAGCGACATAGCCATTACGCTAACTGCTGGTTCCTAATCTTTTTAACACTGTGGTGAAGAAGGTATTAATGTCTCATTTTTATAGACTGGTAAAGTAAATTACAAAGGCCGGGGATCTACTTTCAACCCTATAACATGCTGTTACAATCAGAACACATTTAAATTTTATTTTGAAAGTTTTTGCCAGAGGGCACTTACACTTACCAGAGAAGGACAGAGACAGTGAGAGGGAAAGTGGGAAATCATTTCCTGGGGGAATGGCCACACTGTTCTCTTCCATTTTGTTCCAGTGGTAATCTTTTCTTTTCCATTCTCTTCCTGGGATTTTTGGGTATGAACATACATGTACTATGTACGATTTTCAAGCTGCTAGGTCTGGGATTTGAACTGTGGCCAGCCATGTGTCAGTCCAGCATGCTACCTGCTGGCACCAACACCATTTAATTTTCATTTGACCCAGTCCAACCCCTTTTTCCAAAAAATCTAACTTTAATCTCTCAACTATCAGGAAAAGTATTTAGAACCCTTCAGTAGACACCTATAAACAGGACAAGTAGCAGCACTGTATAAAAACTATTCAAGGGGTGGATCTCTGTATATCAAAAGAAAAATTATAAAACATTTTCCCTCTAATTCCTCTCTAGACATGTAGTTTTTGAAAAGAAATAAATTGTAATCTGTATCTAAAAGTTCTGAAACTGAGGAAGTCCTATAGCCTAAGAATGTAAGGAGACGGGTCTCACAAGGCTGAGTGTGGTTCAAATCCTGGTGACTCGTAAAACATGTCTGGCATGTGAGTATGCGTGCTCAAAATCTTGACAGGGTGGAGAAATGGAGAAGGGACCGCAGTGTGGCCACGCCCCATGGAAGGGTGCTTCTTCCCTCACCCTCTTTCTTTATTTTTGTCTTCCTCTGGTGTATACACACGTTCCCCGACAATTAAAGTAAAAAGTAAAATCCTAAAACCCATAAAAGGGAGGCCAAAAATCTTAGTATTGTTACCCTCATCTGACATTAGCCCACTTGAGTCACTTGATAACACTTTGAGTTAACCAGGAAAAAATTCTAAGAGCAAATGAAAACCCAATGTTTTGTCCAACTTTGGACTAGATGAACATGTTTATTTGTTTTCAATTAGTTAAATACTTTTGCCATAAGACACATGCACTCAATGGAGAGAGACAGTGAGAGGGAAAGTAAGAAATCATTTCCAGGTGGATGGTCAAACCCCAATTCCTTCTCCCTCATTCTCCTCTTGGGATTTTGGGCACACACACATATGCACCCAGCATGATTTTCAAGCAGCCAGGTCCAGAGCTGGGACTCAAACCAGTCATTCACGTGCGAGTGCAATGTTTTAACCACTCTGGCACCTGCTGACCTGCTGACAGAGGGGTTTATTATTATTATTTAGTTTGACCAGATACAGACACACACACACACACACACAGAGAGAGAGACAGAGAGAGAGGGGGAAAGTATGAAAGCAAGCCACCAGGTTCAGGACTCGAACTGTGATTGGCTATGTGGGAGTCCAGTGTCTTAACTGCTATGTCACCTGCTGGACCCAACAGGTTTATTTCTAAAATCTACCTTCGAGAAAGACATGCCACTAAGACTGGTAATTTACTTGTGTGGCATTTGTATATGTCTTAATTATAGATTTCAAAGAAAGGTAACAGAACTAGACTCCATAAATCCTGATGGGAAGAACTAAAACCCCGTCATAATTTCTCTCCTGTATTTTGAAGACATCAGTGATTACAACTCTCACAGGCTGACACTGGTGTCTCCTCAAACGTGGTATTGTAGATGTCCTGTTACCTATTCTTCTGGAAAGGACTGAATGTAATGCGACAAGCATTTGCACAAGCAAGCAGGTCTACATCTCCTTTCTCAAGTGTGGCCTCTGCAAAGGCAGCTCCTTTTCCTTGATGAACCCCAGGAGCATGGGTCTAGAGCCATAGGCCTGTCTCGGCACTCTCTCTGGCTTTCCCTGTCTCTCTAGATCCTGGGCTGTGTGTTCTCTCAAGAGTATTTGACGAAACATACCATCCTCTTGCCCAGAAGCCTACACTCTTAGAGCTCAGGCACGGTGGAATGTAGAAAGTGTGATCTAGAAATGAAGTGGCCCAAGAATGGGGAACAGGATGCTGGAGAGGCATGCAGGTGAGGCTGTGGCCAGATGAAGACATCTGAACACATGCCTTAATTTGGGTCCTCCCATATCTGAGTCACAGGCCTGAATGAACTCACAGACCTTCTTGAGGAAGCCAACTTCATCACCCTTTTGAAGACCCTTCCTTTTAACAAGTGTGGCTATTCCATTGGGGTAATGGGACGACAAGGGCCAGAAGCCTTAGAAGGGAAAGAAAGAGAAGGAAATCAGGAAGTGGTGTAACAAAGGCCTAATTACAAGGGAGGAGTATCTCTCTAAAGACAGGTCATGGGAAGGATGCCAAGGGCTCTCGCCACATAAAGGAAAAGATTGTTATAAAAAGATTTGTAAAAAAAGAAGAAAGAGGCATGGCAGTGGAGACTGGGAGGGGTGGGGCAGAGAATAGGGAAATGAATAAGAATAATGACTTAAAAGCTTTTTTTTTTCCCTAGTTCTCTGCTTCCCTTTCTGCAGATGCTCAGCTGAGCCAGTGCAGCTGGCTCCCTGACAAATGTGGAAAAATCAGCCAATTTGAGCTGGTTGTTAGCAGTTCGGGTACGGAGGCTCAGATAAATGAGGGGCTGCCTCAGGTGTGGCAGCTGATCTCCCGAGTGTGCGGGGAGGTTCTCAGCCAGCGCGTGGCCTCCTGGCCTTCAGGATCTCACCAGCACTCTCTTCTGCTTCTCGGCTCTGTTCTCTCTAGTGGAGGTGACCTTGGAAGAGGGATCATTTTCCCTATTTGTTCCTGCTTTGCTGCCCACCTTCGCCCCAGTGGACAGGTGCCCTTTCCACACTGGTGAGGTGTCCTCCTTCTAGCTCAGTGAGGAGCCCAAGGACTCTTGCTCCCAAGCATCTGGGTGCAGATCTGGTGACTCTACCTGACTCCCTGAAATATGCCTGATGCCTATTTCAGTTTTTCTTTTACTTTGCAAGGGGTGCGTGCACTCACAGAAAGGACCAAGAGCAAGAAAGAGAGCCAGGGAGAGAGAAAGTGAGAAAGCACCCCCTCAACATGCGGAAATCCCTTCTCCTTCATTTCTCCCTCCTTTTCGGATTCTGAGCAAGCGCACATACACAGTGTTTCTGGGTTTTTTTTTTTTTTTTGCCTTTTTGTTTGTTTGTTTTTTTTTTTGCCATAGGGCGTACATGCTCACCGGAAAGACAGAGAGACATAGAGACAGGAAGCGAGAAATCACCCCCCAGGGGGATGGCCACGCCGCAATCCCTTCTCCTCCATTCTCCTCTCAGGATCTTGGGTACATAAGCACACACGCCGGGCATGAGTTTAAGCCACTGGGTCCAGGACTCGATCCACAGTCAACTACATGAGAGTTCGGCGACATAGCCATTACACTAACTGCTGGTCCCAACATAACCAGTGTTTCTCAAGTAACCGGGTCCAGGACTTAAACTGCAGCTGGCCAGGTGGGATCCAGCTGCCTTAACCACCACACCATTAGCTGACCTAGCATATTTCTTTTCCAATCACCAAAGCAGATTAGAGTCTGTGGACACCCTGACAGATGAGCCTGGAGTTTCCCCACTAACAGTATAGCGTTCTTTCTCAATTTTCACTCCCATCAAATAGCATGCCACACACACGCATTTGCACACTGTCACCTCCACACACACAAAGCACATGAAGAGAACACACAGCCGCTCAGTTCAAGAAATGCAATTAATGCCACAAGTCAAGTTCAAGGTAAAGAGAGTTTTCTTATAAGTAGCTGCTTTTCTCAAATTGCCCCCTTTTCTTTGGATTCTTGTTTGATCATTTTTTAAAAAGAGCAAAAAATGAGGAACTAAGACATTATAATAAGTGCTTATGTAAGGAAAGTTTCTACAGGGGTGGAGATGCTTTGTATCTTGTTTTACTGGGGGTTGTCTGGGTGTATACAATTTTCAAAACTCAGGGGAGTGACCATGTAAGATCTGTGCACTCTGTTATATGTTACGTATATCTGAATAAACATTGAAAAATGAATTATTAGGTTGTTGGGAAAGTCATGACGGGCTTTTCTATGTAAAAACGCATCATGACTCTCCCTACAACTCAGTAAGGGCTTATGTTCCAGTAACACACTGAGGTCTACCACAGCATACAGAGTGGCGCATCATGACTCTCCCTACAACTCAGTAAGGGTTTATGTTCCAGTAACATGCTGAGGTCTACCACAGCATACAGAGTGGTAGCTCCTGTAAAAATGAACAGGAGATCATTGCATTGTTTGCTTCAGCAGTGATGCTTTCCACAATAGACTATTTCCAGAAGAATTCAAAGTAAACTCTACACCATCCTCAAATACACTTGAGGAGTCTACAAAATCCAGATTGGGTCAAAACTTTTTTTTCTTTAAAAAAATCCAGATTGGGTCAAAACTTTTTTTTCTTAAAAAAAAAAACAAAACCATATACACACACACACACACACACACACACACAGAGACAGAGAGACAAGAGATAGAGAGATAGAGAGATAGAGATAAAGAGAGATGATTTATTTGAAAATAAATTAATTAAATAAGAAAAAGAGGCCAGCCTCTTTTGGAAATGCTGAGGACCATCGACTAGGGGAGTCCTTTGGGGGTGTTAAGGGCCCTGAACCGGTGACCTATGCACTGGAAACGGTTATGGCTACAGCATCTGAGCCCTAGAAGAGAGCTTAAAGAGCACCAATGTGGTGGTTATCCAGCGTTTTTTAAGTAACAAAATCCCTTTGGAAATTAAATCTTTATAGACTGTTCACAATTACAATTGAGGCATAGGTTGTTGAGCGGTTAAGAACCTTACTGTTTAGGCCACAAAGTGGTGCGGGGGTAACACAGCTAGACTTGCTGGGAGAGGTTTTGTGTCTGTGTCCCAGGGCCTCCCTGAGCATACCACGAATGCATGCAGGCAACAGTGCTCAGGGCAGCTGACCAGGGGGCACGGAGGGACTGTGCTAGGACGGCCCTGTCAGGGCTACCTGTCTCTCTCTGCATCTCCTTTGCATGGACACAGTAAATAAACTGTAAAAAAGAAAAAAAAAAATCCCCACTGCTGGATGAAAAGACTGATGCATTGCACAAGGGCCCTGAAGCGGTGCTGATGGGGTTTCCCAGAGCACACTGAAGCACAGGGTTCTCCAGAGAGCAGTGACGGGAACTGCCTCCCAAGGCTCTGTCTGCCTCCAAGGCTCCGTCCACCATGGGTAACCCAGACCCACAGAGCATTTCTACCCTGCAATCTACCTGTGGTAGCTCATATCCATGGATGTTAGCTTACCTCTGAGGCCAAATAAAGTGACTTCTATGTCCATTTCACACAGGAAAATCTTCGTATCTCCGAAAGTGGCAAATATGTTGTATTGGGTCTTCGGAAAAGTCATGACGCATTTTCGCGCAGGAAAACATAGGAAAATGTGTCATGACTTTTTCAATGACCCAATATTTTAGACCTAATTTTCACTACATGGTAGGCAGTGTACACACTCTTCCTTCCCACACAAGTGTGTAAACTTAAAACACCTCTGCCCCTGCTGTCGTCTTACCAAGACTTCCGGTACATCTGCCTGTATGTGCTTGGGGCTCAGTCTTCGAAAGGCCCCAGGGGCTCGCGGAGGAAATACACAGCCCTTTGACTGTGCGTGTGGAAAAGAAGGGAAGGGAAGGGAAGGGCTTTGCTGTTGCATTCTTGTATTTTTCTGCTAGCCTCAAAGCAGACTCCTCCCCTTTCTGAATCGAGGGCCATGAAAACTGGCCAGTGGCCATCTAGAGGTGGATCAGATTCTGGGGAATGAATTCTAAACAGACCTTGTATGTTGCAAGAAAATGAAAACAGCCGGACCGTAGACAAAAAAAGATGAAAAAGTGATTCCAGCCCTTTCCCCCACAACTGCTTCAAGGCTGCAAGAAGGACTTCCTGCACAGTCATGTTAAACGTCTGGAGCACATCAACAGCTGGAAAGGCAAACTTTTTTTTTTTTTTTTTGGTGTTAACATTTCACAGTTCAAATCACTTAACAGATGTAAAATTGCAGGATATACTTAGCATTTAGTTTTATAAAAAATTATTAGCTAAAGAAGATCTTTTTGGAAAAATACATTTTCTGGTTAGAACTTCTTGATGACGATGGCAAGAATTTTTAAAATAGTCCTTACACTAAATAAAAATGTTCATTATACTAAATCGTACTTTAATCAGCTTACCATGTGGCTTATACAGGGTTGCCTAAGACTAATTGCACATTTTTTTTTTACTCTTGACAGAGCACGTGAGAGATGTCAATGCTGCAGTCCCCTTCCCCCAGTCCCTCCAGCTTGTTGGGGTCACGCATGTACCCAGCATATTCCAGTTCAACTGGGCCAGGGATCCAAACCCATGCCTGGCCATGTGTCTTCCAGCACTGAGGTTCAGCGTGCTAACCACTACACCACCAGGCTGGGTCTGATGGAACATGTCTAAGGTGTTAAATATACACAGTTTGAAGTCTGGGAACAGATTTACCTTCCTGACTAGCCAACTAATGTAAAAAATGAGAAGTACGAAGACTGGGAATGACATAGGACTCACAATGAACATTCCAAAATCAAAACTGATCATAAATCACGCTCGTGAGAGAAGGATTAAGTCAAGGGACACCCAGGCTCCCAGGCTCAGAGCGAGGAGTACCTGACCTGGGGAGAATGCTCAGGAAAGCAGGCAGAGGCCGTGGCTGGCACTGCCCTAACAGGAAGGGCAAAGTGAGTGGAGAGCATTTAACAAGAAGCCGCCGCCAACTCTTGGGTTGTCAGATAAGTCATGACACGTTTTCGTATAGAAAAAATACATCATGACTTTCCTGACAACCCAGTAGATGGAAAATAGATCTGTAAGGACTAGGGGAATTAGGGTGGTTTGACTCCAAAAAATAAAAGAAGAGTAATTTTATAATCAAGTACATGACTGACTTTCATAAGTGGCTTTAGGGAAATTAAATACAAGCAAGAGAAACTCAGGCACCATTTCGGTAGCGAGGCCAACCACACGGAAGTGGTCAGCGAGAGAACTGGGAGGCCTGGGTGGACTCAGCTCATCACTAACAAATGGGAGATCTGGGAGGAGCATCTTTCCCTCTCTTGACCTCAGTGCCCTCAGTTGTAAAACTATAAAGGTTTTAACGAATGATTGCTATGATTTCTCCAGCTCACTGAGACCAGTTAGCTAAAAAACATAATTTTTTTTTTTTTTATTTAGAAATTTTGGTTATAAAGCCCGTGTGCTCACTGGAGAGACAGAGAGAGAGAAAGTGAGAAATCACGCCCTGGGGAAAATGATCACATGGCGATCCCTTCTCCTCCATTCTCCTTTTGGAATTTTGGGCACCCTCGCACATGCACCTGGCATGAGTATCAAATTGCTGGGTCCAGGACTTGAACTGCAGTTCACCACATGGGAGTCTAACATCTTAACCACTAAGCCACATGCTGGCCCCGAAAATATTGAAATTTGAAAAACAGTAACTCACAAATAAGAAGGTTAATAAAAGTATCAAGGAGGTTGCTGACAACACAGCATCTTAAATTTCCTCAATAACAGACAAAGGGAACCAGCAGTTAGCGTAATGGCTATGTCGCTGGACTCCCACGTAGTCGACCGCGGTTCGTGTCCCAGACCCGGTGGCTTAAAACTCACGCCGGGCGCGTGTGCGTGCGTGCCCAAGATCCCGAGAGGAGAATGGACGAGAAGGGATTGTGGCGTGACCATCCCCCCTGGGGGGTGATTTCTCGCTTTCTGTCTCTATGTCTCTCTCTGTCTGTCTGGCGAGCGCACGTGCCCTACAGTGAAAATCTCTCCAAAAAAAAAATAAAAATAAAAAAATAAAAAACAAATAAAAAATAACAGACAAATACAAACATTCAATCCAATAGTTTCTTGGAAGTTCCGGATATTCTGATCCTGGCCTGCTTAATCACTCAGTACACTCCCATGACTGCCCATAACTGTTGGGATGGAGACCACACTTACCAATCCATGGTCTACTGGTGGAAATGATACTTTAGGGAATTGAATAGTGATTTATAAATCCCTATGGGAAGGAAGAGCACATTATAGAAAAAAATTAATAATTCAACTTAGAGCTCAGCTTCCCATGTGGAAACACCAACCACATAACAATACGCTTTCTGGCTGAATAACAGGCTCCAAGAGGCAGACAGAGCACCTGAAGCTGAAGTTTTAGAGTCAAAAGAAGGAAACTAGCTTTGTGCTGGACTAGTTTACTTGCAGTGGATTTAACTCCCACAGTACCATGGGGAGATGGGCATTTATTGTCCTCGCTGTCATAAGCAAACAAGGTGAAGTTCACAGAAGTCAGGAAGCTGCCCAAGGTCACACAAGTGGACTCTCTTTCCATAGACAGCTACTGAGTTCTGATTCTGGGCTAGACACTGCCAAAGACAGAGGAGATGTCAACGTGGTACCTGCCCTGAGAGTTCACCTCCTAGTGAAAGGAGTGAATAGCTATAAAAACTCAAGCTAATAGAGAAGAAGTATTTAGTAGTGTGAAATATAACAAAAATAAAACCAAAGAACATGATGGAATAATTGAGGGCCTACTTCTATGTGGCCAAGGAAAAAAGAGCTCTCTCTGAGGAGGTGAGATTTAACAGTAAGAACAGACCGACAAGACAGACCTAGCCATGTGAAGGTCTAGGAGAGAGGTCAGATTAGGTAGGCAAGATGCAAGAGCACAGCTTATAGCGTGGAGATGGCAAACCCAAAACAGAATGTAGTCCATGGAGACAGCCAAGAGACGGGGCAGCTGGGAGGCCGGCTGCTGCCTGCCGAGCTCCTGTCCATGTGACACCAGTACCTGGGTCTACAAGGAGGACTTCGTCTCAGGAAGGCTGGGCCGCACCTCTTACCACCCTGCAAGGGTTAAGTTCCTTTCTGCTTTGTGCCAACCTTAACTTTCAGCTTTCGTCCCCCAAGAAATGCAGAATTGCTGTGTTGGAGTCGTAGCCTCTAAGCCAATGAGGCCACAGAGTCCAGGTAGAAATGGGAAGAAAACCCCACTGTGAGAGCAGCCGCATTTCTTCCCCATGGCAAGCTTCATTTTGTTGAGTTGAACAATCAACTCATTATACTAACTCAGTGCAATAGAAGGAGCAGGGGAATGTCTCCTCATTTAATCTTGGGCTTTGAGGACCCTTCCTCAATGCTGAAACAATGCCACAAAGAGAGATTAAAGGGCTTGTATCATGTTGAAAAGAATACCTTACGAGTGTCCAAATTCAGCTTACCTCTAACTTAGGAACTAGTCAGCCCAATTGGTACTTTATCCAAAGCATCATGGGTCAGAGAGTTCATCTCTGCAAGCAAATCGTTCACAGGGATGGCGCCCCCTTAGGGTTTACACTCTGCAAAGAGATCCTTTCATCCAATGGAGCTAATGATCCATTTTGAAAGGGTATTATTAGATGTGCCCAGTCAGGAAATAAAAATAACTTGAGTTTACCAATGTCAAAAAACTGACTTTGCATAAGTTACTTGAAAACACAAGGATGTAGCTATCTAACCATCTATCAACCTCTGTTATAACAGGCTAGCTATCATTACCATGAAGTCTAAAAAAATGTGTGTTCCTGATCATTGGCCATTATGAGAAAGAATGTCTGTACCTTTTAGAAATCTTGAGAGACACAAGAGACCAAGCGATCTGCCGATCTAGTGATTTCAAATCTGGGGATTCCAAATTCACACACACGCACACACACACACACACACACACACACACACCCAATCACACATGCTCACACACAATGGCTGGAGACCAAACAATGGTTTTTGTCCCCAGCTGGCAAGGAAAATGAACAAACTCATTAATTAGGATCGCGTTTATACTTGTATCGAATATATATGAATGCAGGCGCACTTGAGGATTCCAGCTGGGAGATGCAAACTTCTGAAATTCTGAGACAAATGTGACTTCTCTTTGGCGCCTTTGTGTGCGTCCTGGCTATGGCTGTACTGACCATGTGCACTCTGTGTCTGTGTGAGGCTGTGAATATTTATTTAACCAAGCATGTCTTTAAAGTTTATTTCAAGTCTTTGCGACTACAAAATGCAAACCCAGGCCAGGCATGGAGGTTGGAGTGAGAAAACAGAACTAACTCTAAGAAAAAAATGATCTTTATATTGGACTGCTTTTAGAAGAAGAAAGACATGACTGAAATCGAGAAGAAGAAAAGGTAATAAATGGTTCTGATTTACTCCAGCAGTGACTAACAAGGTCTCTTGCTTTTCCTGGTGGGCAGGGCATGGCAGAAGGAAGGGCCAGGGCTTGCTCACACCGCTCCTTCTTGTTTTGCTCTATACTCTTGCTTTTCTCTTGATAAGAAATCTTTTCTCATGGTCAAAAAAAGAAAAGTTTGAGGAATCAAATAAGACCCCAATTTGGAGGAACTGAAGTAAGCAATGGGGAGCTTTTGTCACATGATTCAGATCCGGGAGTGACAAATTCTGACAAGATGAGGCTTCAATTCTGCAAAGTGAGAAAAATCCTTCTCACTCTGTCAATTTGCAAACAAGAAGACTTTCTATGTTAGGGACATTTCCTTCTATTATTTCATTTTTTGTTACACAGTTGCTTTCTTTATTGACAGCGCTTGCTACTTGTCATGGAATAGTATAATGAGAGAGAGAGAGAGAGAGAGAGAGAGAAAGAGAGAGAGAGAAACTAATACCTAGAATACAAACAACACAGCAAGAGGATGCATCTTATTATTATAGGCTTCTTTATGCTTAAAATGCAGTCTTATTCTCCCCATCTAAAAATAAGCCTGTGTAAGCCTGTGACCTTTTGCATTCTCCAGGCCATATGTATTTCTGCAATGTCCAGAGTCCCAAGGCACACTGGGCAGAGTGAGGGCTGAGGGCTGTCTGGCCCAGGTCCCCAGAGCTAAGAAGTACACCTGTCAGAGAAGCAGCAGCCAGATTCAAAGAGAAAGAATCCACAGAGACCCGGGAGGGCACTTGGAACCCCCACTCCCTCTGTCAGTTATTGATTAAACCTCTTATGCACACACACCCGTTCTAGGAAAGCTGAACTCTAATTTTATGCCTCCTACAGAAAAGAAGGATGGATACAGACATGGGACTGGGAGTAAATAACACTAAGCAACATAAGAAGAACAAACACCTGCACACATTCTCACTGTTAGACTTTTTTTTTTAAGTCTAGAGAAATAAAAAAGAATGTCAAACCTCACTTATAATCAAAGAAATGCAAACTAAAATGTGTTACACTTTTTTAAAACTTATCCAATTAGCAAAGATGAAAAAGAAAGATAATACCAATGTTGATGAGGGTTTATGCAAACAGGCACTCTCATGTCTATTCAGAGTTGGAATATAAATTAGTAGATCCTTTCTGTAGTTAAATTAGCCAACATGTTGCAAAGGCTTTAAGTATGTAGACTGCAGTGCAGCAATTACACTTTGAGCAGCTTATTGTATCAGTCACATGCAGTAGGACGCCCATCCGGGCACTGTATACAATAAACTTCTGGACACTGTGTCCACCAATGGGACCACTGGTTAACTGTGTTACGTTCATACAGTGAACGTGATGAAATACCATGCTTACAGCAACGCATAATTAAATGGGAACATGTTCATGCCATGCTGCTAACCTGAACACAATCTAAAACGTCTCTCTCATGAGCTATTGCTAGTATTTAATATCTATACCTATACAATGTTTACTGTGTTCTGAACATTTAGGTAAGTGAACTTGCATGGTCTCATTTAACATATCCAATAATCCCATAAAGTATATACCTTCATTATAGCCTTTCCACAGGTGAACTAACTAGAAAATGGAGTTAGGGAAAATTGAAACCTAGCTGTGGGCTGATCTAAATCAAACAAGATTCTCTGCCATGTGTGTTAAGCATGTGTGTATTTGTATATGAATGTCCTTCCTCATGAATATACACAGTATCCTGCAAAATGTTCATCGTAACTGCTCAGTGGAAGGCTTAGAGATGGTATTTGTTTACTGCTTTGCACTGTTCTGCTTTTCATGATTTCTACAATGAGTATGCTTGTTTTCAGTTTGTTTTTGTTATGTTGTTTTTGTTTATGCAACAAAGAAAAAATACAATTAGCTCTTCTTTTGAGATGTTATTCTGACTGTGATGATTTTCTGACTCTTTGTGACTCAAAATGTCAAAATGAGGGAGAAAGTAGCTAGCAGACACTTTTCCCAGGAAGGACTCTGCAGCCAGGAAGTGTCACTCTGATCCTGACCTGGGAAAGGTCACTTACCTCCGTACAAGGAAAAGCAAACGTTAGGGAAAGCAAACTACTGCCATGTGATTTATGCACAAAAATGCTGCTCCCCTTCTTTTGGAAGGGAAGCACCCCTACTTCAGAAGTGGCATGTTCCAGCCTCTCGAAATATATTCTGCCTGAACAATGCCTCGCCAGCGCCCACTAGGTGCAACTGGCTGTGCCTCGTCTCCCAAATTCTGGCCTGCTTTGATTTAAAGTTCTTGGCTTTTGGAGGTTACTTCTTCATTACAACAATCTTCAGACTGGAAAATGTGTACCTCTGAAGTGTCACACAAATCCTTCCTAGAAGTATAAGGATTAAAATCCCGACTCTTTATGGTAATTAATTTCTAGAACCACAATTTCCGTAAGACATTTCCTAAATGTGTCTGAGAATGTATCGTGGTCAAAGGTTTATGGCAGTACACACATTTACCGGTCTTCTCTCCTTGGTAAGCCTGCCATGGTGGATTGCCCAGGGCTCCAAACACCACTGGAGTGCCCCAGAAAGAACCAGTTTCGTGAGTGGGTTAAAGGGAAGCCTCTGTAATCAAGGCATTATGAATCTAAGGTACATACGCCTTGGGTCTTGAGAAGAGTTTGAAATAAGGTGCTTTTCAGGGCCAGCAAGTAGCATTGTGATTAGGACACTGGACTCTCACATGGCTGGTCATGGTTCAAGTCCCAGACCTGGAGGCTTGAAAATCACTGGGCACATGTGCATGCATGCACATCCCTAAAAAGTGAGTAGAGGAGAAGGGATTTGTGGTGTGGCCATCCCCTGGTGGGGAGGAGGGGAGTGATTTCTCACTTTCCCTTTCTTTCCAGCAAGCACATATGCTCTATGCAAAAAACAAAAAACAGAAAAACAAAAAAGAAGAAAGGAAAAAGGAAAAGGAAAGGCAGTAATTTCACTTGTTTTGAGATTCAGTATGTGAAGTGGCATGGAGGGAGTGATGCAGTTACAATTTAACAGCCTTTCCCATCTTCAGTCCCTCAGCTACTGCCAGAAACCTCACTATGGGGAAGAGCAGGGAGTGGAAACCACTGAAGTCTGTGTGACCTGGCTGTATCCAGGCCTCGAGCTCAGAGTTCTAGTTCCACACTGACAGACAGGTCCTGGAAAATCCTCCCGGCTCCTAAAACCAAACAAAATCAAACTCTACCTTCGTAGAGTTACCTTTCAGTCAAATACTATGTTAAAATTCTAACTCAGAAGTGATACAGTTGTTACAAGGATGCATGTTAGCATATTAAAAAATATGCTTATGAAAAAGGAAGTCAGACTTTTTCTGACACAAAACCAAATCTGACTTGGATGGATGAGTAAGTGACAGGGACAACTAGGGCATGTATTCTGTTCCCTTCGTGAACAAAATTTGCAGGCCCAACATCTGATATATATTCAGAGGATGTCATAAAAACATTTTTATCATAACAATATTTTTAAAATTGTCTGGTAGGCAAAGGTAGGCTGAAATGACCAATATTTCTAAACTGCCAATACCTTCTGGGTGGAACACCTCACTAAATGCCAGTGTACGAACAGGTTTTGGTCTTTCGATACTGTGGTAGCTTCTGTGCTACAGCTTCTGGTATATGTGGAAAGCGCACATGAGTCTAGTGAATGACTAATAAACATTTTATTAGTTGTCTTCCAGGTTTTTGCTTTCTATAAAATCAAAAGAAGACCGAATCAGTTTGTTATCTTTAACTAACAGATAACATTCAATATTGCTCCTGATGGTTTGGGGCATACGATTCAGAAGTTCAAAGATGGAAATGACATTGGTCTAACAAAACTGTCTGTTCCCATCACTTAGTAGGTAAACAAGGTTTCTCACCACCCATATCATATAAACCAAACCTGGAATTGATACTGAACCTTTGGCATTAAAGAATATTCATCCATGGATCAATGAACTACTTCAAAATAAAACCCTATCCACCTTGAGAAGAAATACATTGCCAATCAATTTTAACTTCTGTGTTTCATAGTTTATTTATTGAACTGTTTAATACATTTTTGTTGCTTTGGTCAACTTTGTACTCAAAGTCACTATAATAATAAATAGATCTAGAGGGCATGTTGTATTACTTATAGGTTTATGGTCAGAGGACTTATTTTAATTGCTGGAGGGCGCATACACTTGCCAGAGAGAGAGAAGAATGGAGAAAACAACACACAATGGGTATGGCCATGCCACAATCCCATTTCCTCCATTTCTCCAAACTGCAGAGATGTGAGGTATGCACACACAAACACCTGGCACACTTTTTTAAATTAATGGGATCAGGATTTGAACTGTGGTTCACCCTGTGGGATCTGACTCCCTTAACCACTAGACCAAGTCAGAGGATCTTTAAAATGTAAATGTTATATTTTTATTGCAAAGGATAACGATTGTGTCATCAATAAGAGAGTTTCAAGCGTAAAAGTATTTAACATTAGGATAAAATTCTACAGGAGAAATTGAAATATAAGTTGAAAGGACAAAAAAAAAAGGCATAAATTGTGAAGTGTTGAAGAAGAGCTTGTTTGTATGTTTCAACAATTGAATGATGGCAAATGATCACTCAAAAAAGTATTTAGATTTTCCTGGATACATTTCAAAGTGATAGAAGATTTTTGTTTGCATGTTTGTGTTAAATATGATGACCACAGTTCAAATCCCTGGCCAGGTCAGCCTGAAACACGCTGAGCACAACCACCCAAGATCCGATGGACTGGGCTGGAAGAAAGGGTCTGTGGCAGGACCAGTTGCCGTGGAGGGTGCTCATCTCTCTCTCACGTGAGTGTGCATGTGCTCTATTATAAATTTTAAAAATATATATATTTAGAATGTACCAGAAGCTTTATCCCTGATTATCAAACCATTCAAACTCATGATGAAAAATTTCAATATAAAATTTGAAATAAACATTTGCAAGGTGGTACAAAGATTTAAAAAAAAAAAATTGAGGGGTTAAATGGACATCAACAAAAAAAGAAATCCAGTATGTACTAAAGCCATGGCTATTCTTTTTCTCCATGAGACCAAAGAAAAGGACATTTATTTTATTGGACTTCAAAGGGCTAAAGAAGAAACCATTTGAAGTTTTTATGTATTTGTTCCATGAAAGAGACATAGAGCAACAGGCATCCCCAACAGGGTCTTGATGCTGCAATCCAACCTACATTCCAGCAGGCCTAGATCACCAGCAGGCCTATACACATCCAACGTGTTCAGGGAGGTGTCAGGACACAAACACAGGACGTCTCCTGTGTGGGTCTGACTGCATTACTATTTACTACCACTTGGCCTCTAAAAATATATATACTTGATTTAGTTTCCTTGAGAGATCTGCTTTCTCACTTTCCCTCTCCTTCTTTTTCTGTGTGTCTCTCCCTGCACCCATAGGCCAGGAATTGGCTGGGTCTTGAGTAGAGCAGGCGACCAAGAGTGCATGAACAGGAATGAGCTCTAAGGACAGGACCACCTCTGACACTGGGTTGTTCACTATGGGTGGAACAGATCTGACTCCTACAAGGGAAGGGAAAACTAAAGTTCCTCCCTGTGACCTATTGCTACAGTTAGGTCATCCATGCTATCATTTGCAAGAATGGAAGAAACCCTGTGGGAAAAGTTAGCCTGTGGATGGAATTCTCTATTCTCCACATAGGCTTACCACCTTGTAATGTTTCTTTTTATTTCATTAGGCAAAAATTCCACAAGTAAGTATATTATGCTATTTAGAAAGTGGTATGCATACACTCATGCAATAGTAAAAGAAAAGACTTAAAAGTAAAGGACAGACAAAAATGACAGGAACACACACGCTGCCTCTACTCTGCCAACTCTGCAGGCGGCAACTCCAAGAACAGGAAGCTACCCACTCAGTGCAGTTAGAAAGACAAGGGACACCGAGAGACCAGGTCCACCACTGGCTAGCTCTGCGCGATTCCTTATCCTCTCCGAGCCTCATTGCCTTATGTTTAAAGTGGAGTCCAAAAGAGACTCCTTGCTTACTACCTCACAAGACTGCCGTGAGTACCAAATTAGAATACAAATCTGAAGGAACACTTTACAACATCAGTGGTTTACCACTTTGTGAATTAAAAGCTTTTCTTCTTTTTAAAGACTTATTTTATTCATTCATTCATTCATTTGTTCATTTTAATTTGACCAGAGAGATACACAGGAAAAGAAAGAGAGGGAAAGCGAGAAAGCAAGCCACCAGGGACTCGAACCATCGTTGGCCATGTGGGAGCATCCAGCATCTTAACCACCATGCTACCTGCTTGTCCTCGAGAATGAAGAGCTTTTCAATGCCAACACTTTGGGGAAAAGAAACTTCTTGTTCTTCACTTCATCCCATGCCCTTTCTTTCAGCACAAAGCAGCATGTTTGGGCGAAGGATCAGCAAGGAGAGCCACGGATGATGTCATTAACACAGAGGAAAAACTTAAAATAGGAAGAACTTACCATTTAATCAAAGCTTAGAGGTTATTTTGTGTTTTCTTTTTTTGGGGGGAGGTTTTTGCTATAGGGCGTGTGCACATGCTGGAAAGACAAAGACAGAGAGAGACAGAGAGACAGAAAGCGAGAAATCACCCCCCAGGGGGGATGGCCACGCTGCAATCCCTTCTCCTCCATTCTCCTCTAGGGATCTTGGGCACGCACGCACACGCGCCTGGCGTGAGTTTAAGCCACCAGGTCTGGGACTCAAACTACGGTCGACTACGGGGGATTCAACAACACAGTCATTATGCTAACTGCTGGTCCCAAAGCGTAGAGTTTGCAGGCCCGTTTCACTGCTACGGAAGGACAGCCCCAACTCTGGCATGGTCCTATTTTTCGAATAACTGTGTTGGCTTGGTGCAGACATTACACTGAGAGGAAAGCTCTCTCTACCTGAATTCATTCTTATGACACAGGAAGGAACAATTGATAAATGACTAGATGCCTATTTCCATCCATACGGTCAAAGCTAATCACTGATTTTAGGTCAGATGGATGGTCCAAATAAAGCAGTAGTCAACAATGAGAATGGAAACATCTGATAGGCCCTGACTATGTTTAGACCCCACAAATCTTAAACTTCAATCATGATAAACTGTTCTTTTCACTTCTTTGTTGTTGTTTAAGTTTTGCTATATGCTCCCCAGAAAGACAAAGAGAGAGATGGGAAGAGGGAGGGAGAGAAAGACAGAGGGAAAAAGGAACAAAGTGAGAAATCACCCCACCCCAACTCAGAGGGGATGGCCACACCACAGTCTCCTCCACTCCATTCCCCTCTCTGAATTTTGAGCACACACCTGGCATGATTATCAAATCCAGGTCTGGGACTCAGATTGCACAGTTAGCCGTGAGTGGGATTCAGCCACCTTAATCTCTGCACCGCCTGCTGGTCCAACACTTTCTGTTTTTTTTTTTTTTTTTATTAAATTTTATTTATTCATTCATTCATTTATTTTTAATTTGACAGAGACACAGAGAAAGAGAGAGAAAGAGGGGAAGTAAGAAGGCAAGCCCCCAGGTCCGGGACTCGAACCATGGTCAGCCATGTGGGAGTGTCCAGCGCCTTATCCACCATGCTACCTGCTGGTCCCCGTTCCAACACTTTCTTAAACTGATTTCTTTAAGTAATGCCAAAGCTCTCTCCAGACGTAAAACATTATTAGCCTGGATATTGTTAACCTGGACAATTGACACATAAAAAGAATCCTAATTCATTACCTTGCTAATTGACATTCACTGCTTTGGACACGGGCTTCCACACCATCAGCCTAGTCTTTATCTGCAGGGAGGAAGACCAGACCCAGCTCTGTAACTATGCAAAGCTGGCTGCAGCTCGGAAAAGATAAATTTGGGTCTTAAAATTCTCAGAACATGAAAATGAAAAACACAACTAATAAACAGTTGTGTCGCCTTTTAGTCTTTGCCCCCAACTGTACTGCTTCATTTTTAACATATGTTTAACTGCTATTTTTTATTAAACTCATATTTAGGCAGCAAGGAACAAGCTTACCACATATGCTTTGGGTTATACTCTAACTATTCCCTGTCAGATGGTGAGTTAAAAAGAAAAGACGCTGGAAGAGAAGAATTAAATGTAAATTATGTAATAATATTTCATTATTAGCTTATGAAAATCCCTAGCTTTGGGGAGGAACATTTTTGATTTGAGAGAATTTGGAATACTTTTCCATAGAGACATTTTCAGGGTACACTGAACCTGAACCTGGAATTACCATAAGAGGATGTGTCTCCAGTAGAGTCATCCCGGTGCCCCTTTAAACATCCATCTCCAAGAGGGTACATATCCTAGCCGCTTTTCTTGGTGTGCAAGGTTCTGGTGAAAACTAGTGATGCGGTGAGAGTGTGATCAGCTGCAAAGGGATGCTGTGTAAAGTGCAGTGCACGGTAAGGACAGTCCGTGACCTCACAGTCCTGAGATGAGGACTGCTGAAAAAAACACCCAAACCGGTTTATTATCTGTTGAAGATGACGTGTATAGTATTCTCAACTGGACTGGTCTGGGAAGTATTTCATGATGGGTGAAGTCTTTTAACAAGCAAAATGAGAAATAGTGATTGACTGTTTTAAAAAATTATAATAATAATAATTATTGGGAAATGCATGGAAAAGACTTTGAATGATAAAGCGGGGAGATCGATGCCTCTGTATTGACTGACATGCATGGCATTCCCTTTTGAAAAAGCAATGGAAGTCAATGTAAAGTTATATGTAATCCAATGTAATAAAAAAAATAAAAAAAAAAAATAATAATAATAATAATAATAAAACACCCAAACCAACTGACTTGCTGAGGTCCTTCCTTCCCACTTCCGCTCACATCACTGAGCCTGGTCCTTTGGCTTTATTTTTGCTGCGACTCTAAGACACTTAGATTTCATACACTTTATTGATCAGTTTGTTGGTTTATTTACGGTTTTTGCCACAGGGCATGCATGCTCGCTGGAGAGAGAGAGAGAGACAGCAAGAGGGAAAGTGAGAAATCACTCCCAGGGAAGATGGCCACACCTCAATCCCTTCTCCTCCATTCTCCTCTCGGGATTTTGAGCACGCACGCACACAGGCCTGGTGTGGTTTTCAGGCCACCATGTCCGGCACTCTATCTATGAATCGGCCATATGGGAATCCAGCACCTCAACCACTATGTCCCCTGCTGGCCCCTTCATTACTTTTTTTAAGCTTACATATTGGGTCATCAGAAAATTCATGACACAATTTTCTCTGAAAAAATGTGTTATCATTTTCCCAACAACCCAACATTTCTTTCTCCCATAAGAGACAGAGAGGGAGGAAGAGGGCACCCCCCCTACAGGCAGGGACCTCACTCTGATCCACCCCCACCTCAGCCAACCCCGGTTCATAGGTACATATGAGGGAAGTGGGGTCCGGGACAGGAAGCCAGGACCTTCCCCTTGTGGGTTACCACGAGCGCCACCATCAAGCCCTCCACGCATGTGTATTGGTTAGGCCAAGCACTCTCACCCGTATCATGCCACTGAAACACTCGTGAAGATTAGATGGGTATATGACGACTCTAATGCAGGTCCAACAAGAAGTCAAAGGTCATGAAGGCAAAGGCAAAGGTAGAGGCTGAACCCAGACCTGATTCCAGATCCAGCTCTTGTACCTGCCCTGTCTGCCCACGTGCCCTTTTCTGGCTTCTCGTCCTTTCTCTTCTATGTCCAGTTTGTATTTCCTCCCTTCTCCCACCGTCTACGTCTTTCACATTCTCTTCCTCTTTCTCTTCTTTTACAACTACTCACTGTTTCATTCCTCCATCGGTTTAACTCCTATCGAATGCGTATGACGGCTGCTGAATTCTAAGAGAAGGATGAAAATTTAGGTAGGTATTCTAATAATAAGATCCTAAAACTAATAATGCTTGGCCTGATAAAATGACCGAGGTTTTGCATTTCTTGTTGGCTTTTAAATACATAAATCTTATCTCCTTTAAGTACGTGTTAGAAAGTCGTTTGAAATAAAACTGTAATCTCAAGAGGAAACAGAAGTGGCATTTCTCTTTATTTTCTCAAGGGAGCTATTGGGAAAATACTCTCATTGAAAGTACATCTGCAAAATCTCTGCTACACATTAAAAAAAAAAAGTTGGAAAAAAAAAAAAGTACTTAGCTACTTGCCACTTACAAAGCAGACTGAGTTACTCGAGGCGTTGAGCGTACCTGGCATTTAGTAGGGTCACTTGAGCTATTCTGATTTATGAGGGTTTAACCCCAAGGAGGGCAGGTTTAACCAAGCTCGCTACAAGTGCCCACTTCAGGATTCTTTCAGCAAACAAGAAACATCCTTCAGCCTGAGTTCATAGCTCGCCGGGAATGATGCATTCACTTCCAGAGACTGTGCCCTCATAA
>NW_006159521.1:4981950-5004367 GCF_000334495.1 Tupaia belangeri chinensis | reverse complement strand
GCTTTCCTCCATTTCCATCTTTAGGAAAGAAAGAAGAGCGTGGGGGTGGGGGTCACCCGGCCCAGCTGTCTATGGGCAAGGACTACAAGGGTCAGCCGCGCAAAGCCCCGGTGGTACAGAGCTGCCAGACCTCCGAGTCCCGCAGGAAGGGGGCCCTTCTCTAAGGTCACAGAGGGCGTGCTGTTGACGTGCCAGAAGTGCACGAGCATCAGACCTCGGCCTTCCCAGCTCTGCAACAGGGATCCTACAGCACCTACCTCGCAGCACTGTTAGGAGGACTGAACGAATTCATGCAAGCCTGGCGCACAGAATACATGTTAGAAGCGGGTGTTACGTGTGCAGCAAATGGACTAATTACGCGTGAATGCTCTCCCCATTTGTTCTTTTTTATTCACTTCCTCATTTGCCAGAGGGCATCTGTGCTTGCCAGAGCGATATAGAGACACAGAGAGGGCAAGAGGGAGAAAGCCCCCCCCCCCCCCGGCATGGTCACAGCATAAGCTCTTCTCCACCATGTCTGCATCATGTCGGGATTGGGGGCACACATGCACACACATGTGCTCAGCATGGTTTTCAAGGTGCCAGGCCTAGGACTGGAACCATGCAGTGAGCCATCTGGGATTCAGTCCCCTTAACCATGTAGACACAAGGTCAAGCCCCTACACACACACACGCACACGCACACGCGCACACACTTGTTTCTATGGGACATACAGACTGGTAGAATAATCTTTGCTGACAACTTCCTCCCCACCCTAAGTCCTGCAAACACTAACCTGTTCCTCCCACCTTTTCCCCTCTCAACCTGCCCTGTGCTATCTACAAACATGTTCCAACAACACGGCAAGACACATGAATTTGTATGCCACCTACTGTATTTTCGCTTCCAGGTACAGGGATGTTCTAATTCAAATGAAATCCACAGGCCTCAGGAAGATACTTAAGTCATGGCCTTAATAATGGAGTCAGGCTGGCAGAGAACGTCTGACCAGGATTCCTCCAGTGGCCAGCACGGTGTCACTCCATCAGGTTGTCATCTAACTTTTGGATTTGTCTGCTCCAAAATTTTTTATTTTTAGAGGTTTTTGCTATAGAGCGCGTGCACTCGCCAGAAAGAGAGACAGAGAGACAAAAAGTGAAAAATCACCCCCCAGAGAGGATGGCCACACCGCAATCCCTTCTCCTCCATTATCCTCTCGGGATCTTGGGCACGCACGCACACGTGCCCAGCGTGAGTTTAAGCCATCGGGTCCAGGACTCAAACCGAGGTTGACTACATCGGAGTCCAGCGACATAGCCATTGTCCTAACTGCTGGTCCCTGCTCCAAATTTTAATTGCCATCATAGGCAAACAGTACCTAGGGATGACAAGGTTCCCTGTAATTGTTTTAGGGACACATCTTCAATTCAGTGCACTGAGCACCAAGCTATGAACCAGAGAAACTGAATTCTAGGTTCAGAATTGCTGTTTATTCACCAAATTACACTGGGCAAGTCACTTTATTTTTCTGAGTCTCAATGTGTTCATGTGTATTATGGGAACAAAAATATTCACATTGCTACAGCCTGCGGGCCAGACCTGGCTTCCCACCTCCGTTTATAAATAAAGCTTTATTGGCTCAGTCACGTCCACTGGTTTCTGCACTCCCTGGAAGTTCGTGTGTTGTAATAGCCGAGCTGCACAGTTGTGACGAGACCCCGTGGCCTGCATAGTCAAGCACATTTAACTACCCAGCCCTTTACAGAGTCTGCTGATGCCTGCTCTTGAGACTACGGTGAGAAACCAGTGAGACGACAGATCTGCAAGCGCTTTTTATTTATTTACTTAGTCATAGGGTGTGTACACTTGCTGGAGGGAGACACAGAGAGGGAAAGCAGAAGTCGCCCCTCAGGGGGTTGGCCACCTCGCAATCCATCCTCCTCCATCCTCTTCTCGGGATTTTGGGCATGAATGCACACCTGCCAGGCATGATTTTCAAGTCACTGGGTCTGGGACTCCAACCAGTCAGTCATGTGGGAGTCCAGCACCTTAGCCACTACGCCACCTGCTGGCCCTGCAGAGGTGCTTTTTAAACTGCAAACATTTATATACAATGTAAATCCTTATTACTGCCTTCTAGATGTTTCTAGGCAGTTAGTGTAACTCTCACCTCATAGTTGAATTCTTCCTAGCTAACAAATCCCAAACACCTTGGCCTTCTCCTGTTTGGCCAATTTGAAATTTCTTTCACTGCCATTATTGCTGGGTGGGGTATTTTTGGTTTTGCTCCAGTTTCTCCTGCTCATTTTTCTTTTAACTTTTAATTAAGGTATAGTACACTGGAAAGGTTCTTATCTTCTCACGTGAAATCTAAGTTCATACAGGCCAGAACTGGGTTGGCTTTCTAAATAACACTGTAATAAAGTGGTCTTGGTAACGTGGAAAGAGCAAAGTCCAGGGACCAGCAGTTAGCGTAATAGCTATGTCGCTGAACTCCCATGTAGCTGACCACAGTTTGAGTCCCGGACCCGGTGGCTTAAACTCACACCGGGTGCATGTGCGTGTGTGCCCAAGATCCCGAGAGGTGAATAGAGGAGAAGGGACTGCGGCATGGTCATCCCCCCGGGGGGTGATTTCTCGCTTTCTGTCTCTCTGTCTCTCTCTGTCTTCCTGGCAAGCGCACGCGCCCTATAGCAAAAATCTCTCCAAAAAAAAAAACATGGTCCAAAAGGAGTTAAAAAAAGTACTGATTAACCGAGAACACTTAAGTAAATTATTTCATCTCTCTCAACTTCTGTTTCCACATCTATAAAATGAGAGAACAATTACATAGCGCTCAGAGAGTTACCAAAGAGATTACAGTAACATCCTTATAAAGCTAATTTATGCAAAATGGCTGCCATGCAGTAGAGCCTTGGAGGAGGCTTCCTGACATCATTGAGCAAGATACTTTTCTACCTCCATAGTGCCCAGACCGTTTTAAAGCTGTGAGTCCAGCTACTGGACATAAGTATCCTACCTTCCATTTGTCCCTATTCAACTTCAACTTGCTTTTGATTTATTGAGGTCACTTTGACTTCTATTCCTGTCTTCTGAGGAGTTAGAATTTATGCCCTTCCAAATTTGTATTCTATGGACCTCATTTCCAAAGGATGAAAGAACAAGAGAAAACACAGGTTAACTAGGGTCACAAGGCTATCTGTCTCTGGTGAAATTAAGTGTAGATTTGGCACAATTATTCAAAACCCAATACGACAAAATGTGTTGGCTGTTAACTATCTGAGCCTTAAGAAGCGAATACCTTTCCTGTCAATTTTTCATTTCACACTGTTCACACAGACCAGGCCAAAGGGGTAAAAAGACAAATGGGTGTTCAAAATTAACAGCATGGTTAGGGAGAAAGGAACGGCAAATGGAACTTTTCCCTCCCGAAAGCTCATACCGATTTTGAAACACTCTGCTTTACCAACGTTGATTTCGAGATTGTTTTTCATCTGAGACACTTTATCTGCTAAAAACCTTATTTATTTATTTTTTTCTGCACGTTCCTCCAGCGTCTTTGATTCTCGGCATTTGCAGTGAGCACCGGATCCCCCCCTCACTAGCCTGAAGCTCGTTAAACTACCGCAAAATAAGATATAAGCACCTCATTAATTACCATCATCAAGAGAATTAGTGTGCCTATCGATAAATACTAAAGCTGCAAATTCCATCTCTAAAGAATGCACTGGCCATGCTCAGGTATTGGACGTCGTCCCGCCTGAGACAGATCTCAATCACAGAAGACAAGGAAAGCCCTGGCGGCAGATTCTATTTTAATCCCAGGATTTGGGGAGGGCCTTTCCTGCCAACTAAGGATTAGTTGGGTTTTTTTTCCTCTTCCTTAGAGTCTTGCGACTTTGAAAACGAGCTAAAAATGAATATCAAAATGTAAAATGCCTAAATCAGCATTGTGGGAATCATTTAAAATGTCCTGACAAAGCTGCTCTTATGAGTTGAGATTTTAATTCAAAATTTTTTCAAGTAAAGAAAAATTAATGACATTGAAAGGCACAGAAAAATATTTGGGAGAAAGGCTTTTTGCTCAACCGCAATTTCTAATTTTCCAGTATAACAACAGTAATATACTAATCCGTCGTTCTTGATGTCATTATGTATAGGACAGTGTGTTGAGGACCGTAAGTGTTCATTCATTGCCTCCCATGACCCTAGGAGGCCGGTACTCTTACTGTCCAATTTTACTTACCAAACACTGATGATTAAAAAGACCGAGTACGTTGTTATTTATTACAAATCTCAGTTTTTAGAAATCAGCTCCATCTGTGGGAAATGAAGAGCAATCCTAAGAATACGCTCCAAATAATACAGCCTAATCATGTACCTGTATAAAAGCCACTGCATCATCAGGTTGGCTTAATGGAACTGTAGGGTCTAGGACAAAGGAGATAATAGCCTTACTCAACTCCTTGGACCTCAGAATCCATCTGGGGGTTTTCAGTGTAACAAATACGGTTTACAATGGAGGATGGATGAGGTAAAGAAGAAGTGTCCAAGATAGTGAGGTGAACTGAGTCATGACACCCAAGCAAAGGCTGCAGGCACCAAGCAGTGATAGCCTGGGAATGAAAGAGCACTCGAATTTGTGAGGGATGGCGGAGAGTGGAATACACAAGAACACTGACTTGAGTTCAAGTCTCCCCACTTTTCGCTTTTTAAAAAAATGTTTTCAAGTTTTCCAGAGCGCACCTGCACTTGGAGAGAAGTAGAAATGGGAGGTGGGAATTTAATGAAAGAGTATTCTCCATGAGGGATGTTCTCACCACAATCCTTTCTACTCTGTTTCCCCCTCCCCTCTGGAGTTTGGATGTACACTGTTTTTCAAGATGGTGGGTCCAGGACTCCAAATGCACAGTTAGCTACGTGGGATCTAGCCACCTTTACCACCACACTGCAGGCTGGCTCCCTTTTTCTTTTGTTAGTCCCATAGTCTGGGGTGAGTTATCTTACTCTCAGTCTTGTCATCTGTAAGGTAGTCTAATAAAAACCCATGGTTCTTGAGGGAATTGAATTAGATAATACAAACAAAGCACTGACCATTGTACTGGCCCTCAGGAGTTCTGGCCACAGGGAGCATCTGCTGTTTTTCTCATGGTTCTTAAAAGGGGCCATTTCTGAAATCCCTACAGAAAAATGGTCTCTCCGGGTAGACAGGTAGCATGCCAACGAAGGGGTCCATGGTCCTGAAAGTCTAGGATTAACCAACCTAGAGAAAACTTGGCAAGATTTCTACTTGATGCCCTGTGGCTCTCTAAGAAGAGATCAAAGTACGCAACGTTTCCCAGGTGTGCTTGGTTAGGATCGTTTTTACAGAACATTCCTTGGAAAGAGGGTGTTCTACAGAACAAGCTTTGGGTCTCATGACCACGGGAGAGCCTATACATCATAAGCTATGTCTGTCATCATCTGCTATTCATAAAGCACAAAGCACATCCCAGGCGGCCCGACCAGAGGTTTCAGGACCCGAGAGGATACAGAACAGCTGAGTAAGAAAAATGGGGGGATGGCCACTTGGCAGGTGTCACACAGGACTGTGCTTGGTAGACAAGGGGCACAAGGCAAGCAGCTGCTCATTTTGAGGAAACTGGAGGAGTCCCCTGGTAAAAGCTCATTTTTTAAGTAAAATGGCCCAGAAAAACCTGAGCTTCATTAAATGAGACCTGGAAATAAGGTTGCCCCACATAGACTCCCTAGAATACATATGAATGAATAAAATAATGAATGAATACTTGCATTCCAAGGATGTCCCCCTTTCTATAAAACACATCGTAACAAACATGCCATTATTATTTCTATCGATTATCTTTATTGCCAAAATTACAGAACGCATCAAAAAGAGTATCAATTGGGCTTTCTCTCCCAATTTGAACATATCACATAAATCACTCTTTTGATTCCTACATCCTTATTTGGTGACTTAACCTCAAGGGTCCCACTGGAATAAGTGTGTTACACACGAACAAGTTCCGGATGTGAGAAATGCGACAAAATCCAGGACAGGCTTTGTGCAGACATGAATTTTCACATGCTTATTCAAAATATTTGCTGTCACCGGTACTTGGTTAAAGTGATTGTTACATAGAGCATGGCTAACTTTTTTATGTAAATGAGATGCAAATGTATGCAATGTTATCTTTAATGCAGATGTAGCAGAAAGTATTAAGATATGCTGAGAGCCTAATTAGGTCCTACATCAAAAACTATATATAAACTTGACTCCAATGTCTCAAGAACACAAATTGAGTCTAGAAATCCCAGTTTGCAAGCTGAAAAAAAAAGATGTACATATATATTTTAAATCACAGATCCTTTTCTTCTTCCTTCTCTAAGACTGAACACTTAAAAGGATGATCTTGGGCAGATATTTCAGCTGGGGGGAGGGGGCGTGGAGTGGGTGGGATACGAACAAGTTTCTTTCTAGCAAAAACCAGGGAGCAAGAAAAGAAATCAGCCACAAATCCCCAAAAAAGGCAAAACAAAGCTGTCTTGTGCTTTCTGTCTTCGTATTAAAAATGATGACTTGCCAGAAAG
Source organism: Tupaia belangeri chinensis (assembly GCF_000334495.1). NCBI lineage: Eukaryota > Metazoa > Chordata > Mammalia > Scandentia > Tupaiidae > Tupaia > Tupaia belangeri. Next base: position 4,997,799 of record NW_006159521.1, on the reverse strand, counting down.
CATATTTTTGCATTTATTTCCATTTCTAACCTTCCTGGAGACAAACACATGTGCATTCCTCCCTAACTGCAGTTACAGTAGAACCTTAGGAATCCCAGTTCCACTGCTTCTCCATGCTGATCATTCCGACAGAGGCGAAGAGGAGGTTGACCTTTATCTAAGGGCTGGAAAGGTTGACAAAGCAAATACACATCATAAAAGTATTACAGCAAGCATACTCCCCTACAGAGTGGAATAAGCCCTCGTAAAGCACTTAGAACCATTGTTTATATAGGAAATTGGTAAAACTATCAGACTGCCTTTTCATTTCTTACAATAGATCTTCCAAAAGAACTCTTATGTAATGCTTTGTTAGCTCATTATATTTTACTATGCATAGTAGAAAAGTGATCAAATGAAATGTTTTCATAATGAGGCATAATCCAGGCTCCTCCCTGATTCAGAGGGGCTTTGCCGCCCAGTTCCTAGGAAAGCCCAGTGGGCATAAAGTCACTAGCACCTGGGGCCTCTGTCAGCTCCAGTGGGAACTTGCTCAGGGTACTCCGAAGGTTGGGAGACCCACAACCTAGTGAGCTCATTTCCACCTCCAGTGACAAAGGCCTTTTCTAGTCCCATTAACATTCCAGGAATTGCTTTAGGTATCAAAAGAGGAACTAGAGAATTCAGAAATTATCTGAAAAGTATAGAAAGTTCTTCCTAAATGCAAGGTGTCAAAATTGTAATGGTGTGTGCGTGTGTATATGTGGGTGGAGTGTAGTAAACACATGTACATGTATACACATACACAAATTTCATTCATGAATATTTATGCATTTGTATACATCTGCATGAGTACCCATACTAATCTCATGCCACACACATGTGCAGGAATGGTTACCCATGGATAAGGACAGATGTATATATGACTATACTGACTGCAGAGTAAACACATATGTATAACACATGAGTATCTATATACAATCAATTATTCATATATACGACTCATACACACTTACATAAGGACAGTTACCTATTATGAACATAATGACTTTAGAGTAAATGCATATTTATAACATACATGAGTATATCTGTGTACGATAATTTATTCAGACATATACGGACTTAGACACGCATATGTGTGTCTGTATGCGACAGTACCCACATGAAATGGGCATGTGTCTGGGCTAATTAAGCTGCTTCCTTTGCACACAGAGTACCTGAAATGGCCCATGATAGGAGCTGGACCTGTATATCCAGGCTGAAGGGCTTAAAGCAAACACAGCTTACCCAGCTCTATTCCCCTCGGAGTTTTCTTCCATCTTATCTAATACACCCTCTGAAAGGAAGGATCTTTTTTAGTTCTGCTAAGATCCCCAAATGCTCTTAACATCTCCAAAGCTCTCTAATACAAAAGGACCTGGTTGCTGCAAGGCACAAGAATTGCACTGGCTTCGCAGCTCCACGGAACATGCCCAGCGGAATACATTACAATTGATATTGCCGGCATCACTCGCCCCAAATTTCTAACATTGTCATGATAACCCCATTTGTTCTTGGACTCTGCATCCCACATTTTAAAGTAAAAGAATCTTCCCATGTCTGTCCTTCATCATGCCCTTTCTTTAAAGAGGATAAAACATCTTCCCCTGGGGTTTTCCTCCATTTTGTGTAGTAATTCCTGGTGCTATTTGTCAGTCAGTTATCAAGTATATAGGAAATGTGAGTGTCTAACTTACAGTCTGTGCTATGTCTTCCCTTTCATTTTTTTGCTAGAGGGTATGTGTGCTTGCCAGAGAGAGAAAGAGAGACAGAGAGAGACAGAGAGGGAGAGGAGAAAGCACTACACACAGACAACAGTCACATTGCAATCCCTTCTCCATCTCTTCCTTCTTTCAGGACATTGGGCATACACACTTACACACACCTGGTGTGTTTCTCAAGCAGCCAGCTCTGGGACTCAAACTAGTTAGCCATGTAGAACCCAGCTGCCTTAACCACCAGGCCACAGAGCCAGCCTACAACCTGTGCTATTTTAAGAGACACAACTTAAAGAACCATGGAAGACTTTGTCTTAGTGCTACACAGTTCGATTTGATCAAACTACTCCTGATGCTCAAAAGAAGAGGAGGTTGTTCTGGGCTGGAATGGGTAGGGAAGTCGTGAAACCAAGAAGTCTTCCTGTCCATCCCACCCAGACCTTTACTGGCACTCATTTCAAAAGAGTAACCATTCTGTGACTTCCACTCTGCAACTTTGCACAACTTGCTCCTCTACACCACTCTGCTGATGGCCAGCTACTCTTCTGGTGAAGTTCCTGATGGCGACCTGACCACCCTCTCCAATGGCTTGTCAATCCCCCTGCACCAGTATGCCCCGGCCACCTCCACAGCACGCCACACTCCTGGTTCCTTTTTCTGATTCCTGCCCCAGCACCAGGTATAATCATGTCCAGCTCCCAGTCCTCTGACCTCCTCTCTTCCATTTTTCACCCACACTTTTGTGGCACTGGCCCTCAAAGGAATCAGTAACTTCTCTCAGAAGCTCCCGGCGCCTGTTTCCAAATGTCTACAGGCTCTTCGTGGAGCATGGGTGGAAGGAGCTCTGAGTACTGCACCTCCCTCCACGTCCTCTGAGGCCATCACTTGTCAGAAATTCAGCAGCCTGAAGGGCCTCCTATGTATCTTCGTATTTCCCCCTCTTTGGCTCCCACATTAAGTCAGCTTCTAAGTCTCGCCACCACACAGCTTCTCAGATCTGTCACTCCTGTTCCATCCTCTTTCCCAGCACTGAGATTCAGGTCTTCCCACCTGATGCCCAGGAAGAAAGGGCCCTCTTGGTCTCAGAAGTAGCTTCTTAGAGTGGAAAGCATGCCCACACTGGACAGAGGTGAGCCAGACTCCTAATGAATTGCTGCTGCTTCAAAAATCAAGTTTGGGCAGTGATTCGATCCCTTTCAGGCCCATTATTCCTGCCTCTACAACATGAACAAGACTCCTTTATGGCTTATTGAAAATAAGAGTGCCTGGTTATTGTCACAACCCAAGAAATCTCCCTCCTCCAATCCACATGCTCCCAAGCCCTTCGCTCTCTGAGATTCTAATCAAGAATATTGACAAAAGGCCCTTCATGTCTCCATTTTGAAAAAGTTCCCCGGTGATCTTGATGCAAATTCGATTTTGGAGAATCTTCTCTAACCTATTACAGGGCTGTGAAGCCAGAATTTCCTTCCTAAAATATCAATCAAATCGCATTGTTCTCAAACTAAGAAATCTACAAAAGCTCCCTATGATTTTTCCAAGGCCATTTTAGGATCCCTGACCTATCCTCTCTAATTCCAAAATGCTAATGGGCCTGGTGCCAGATCAGGTTCCTTGTTGCTGACACCTATCACTTATGATGGGCTTGGTTGCAAGTTTCAGAAACTCAGTTGATGGTGGCCTAAATGACGACACATTTTTCTGTCCATATAACATGAAGTCTGGAGGCAGCTGGCTTTGCACTCTGCTTTGGTTTCGGCACAAGTTCAGGGCTCTGGGCCATAGTTGGCCATTCCCTTGGGCTACCCTGGAGGCGGAGAGGTGACGCAGCAAGCATCACGTCCTCACCGATAACTGCAGTCTGTGAGTGGGAAGGACTGCCCCAAGAGGGGCTCCTCAAGGGCCTCCACTCTGGTCTCATTGGACACCGACCACATGACTTCAAGGGAGGCTGAGAAATTATTTTTAATTTTTAGCTTCCAGAGTGTGAGACTGTCAAGGGAGAACAGCTTTGAACAGCCCATCCTTAAGTTCCCAGAATACAATATAGATACACTGCCTAAACTTAGACCGTCCTTCCTTCTCAAACCTGTGTTGTTTCAATCATTACAGCTGACAGTACATGCTTAACATAGGCCAAGGCAATGCTACTAATGCTTTATGGGTATTAAGGTTTGTTTTCAAAGTTTCTTTCTTTCCTTCCCAACCAGCCAGAATCACAGGGATGTATAGGTGTGCCCAGCCTGGGCAGGTCAACCTGGGATATGAACCCAGGCCTCCCACATGCCTCCAGTATTGTGTAGTGGCACCCTACCGTCTGCACCACTGTGGTTGGGTTTTAATTTTTAATCTTCAATAACACTGAGGAAAGAGTATTATTATAACCATCTCAGAGGTGAGGACACTGAGGCTGAGAGAGGTGTGAAGACAGATAGCCCAACTCTAGATCCTACACAACCCATAGGGCCTTACAAGTTTAAGCACTATCTTCATGAAGAAGATCTTTCATGCAATCCTCCTGACCACAGGTACCCTTACCTTCCTCAAAACCTTCTAACGGACTTCTCTTATGACTAGGGAAACAGTATCACCCAAAATAGGGCATGCCTCAGGTAAATGAAAGCATGGTCAAGAATTAGACCAGGAAAACACACTGTCCTAGGCAAACCAGCAGGTGTAACATCCTACCTGTGGTTCGAACCTCCAGTGGGGCGCTTCTGTACAAGTCACATTTCATTTTACTAGTGCAACAGGATTGTGAGCTTCTATACAAGTCGCATTTCATTTTACTAGTGCAACGGGATTGTAAGATTGGGGACCAGACACAGAAGTGCATCTACCCCCTAGTGTGTTTCATAGGATGCTCTCCTTAGAATAAGCGCTCTTGAGCAATTAGCTGTGCTGACTTGAGAGAGCCTTGGAAGGTGGGTAAAGGGTGCTTAGGCAAGGACCCTAAAGGTCCATCTGTAAGGAGCAGTGAGGGTAAAGGCTCTACACCACATTGCTTGCATTCAAATAGCAGGTCAACCACTTGACTTGGGACTGCTTACTTTGCCACTTTGTTGCCTTGGCTTCCCTATCTGTAAAATCGCGGTAACAAAGGAAATTACCTGAGTGAGCTAACGCATGTCAAATGCCTGACACAGAAAGGATCAAAACATTGGCTGTCATAAATTAATACACATGCATTCATTAACTTGTGTGAACCAATGCATCTGCCTGGAAGTGTGTGTTGCAACTGTAGCACATGCCAAGATGCTGCAGGTAAGTTTGGATTGCATAGTGTGCACTGGGCTTAAGCTGACAAGCAATACCATTTTGCCAATGCTTTTACGAATAAAACTCAACGGCCAGCCTCACAGCTCAGCAGTTAAGCCCTGGGCATAATAGGGGTCCAGATCTTGCATGGTCAACTGAGGTTCGAATCTCGGCCCTAGTGGCTTGAAAAGTGTTCCAGGCATATGTTCCTCCGTGCCCAGGATCCTGGTGAGAGGAAGAAGTAGAAACAAGGGGATCGTGGCATGACCACGCCTCACTGGGGGTGTTCTCTCCTTTCTCTTTTGTTCTCTCTGGAGAGCACATGGGCCTTCGGGCAACAAGAAAAAGAATATGGCTCAAATCTCAGAGTGCCATCCTTGTTCTGTGCCCGTGCCCACATACACTCACACTGTGCTGGTGCAATGTCAGCTACAGATTTGGCAAGGTATGAACTCACAGTGTCATTAGAGCATTCCATTCCAGAAGGCCCTGATAACAAACTGAACTAAAGCCAGAGACTCCACAGTGACAATCAGGGCTGGGGTCACTGTCAGGCCTACTGTGGTAGACGGTAAACCTTTCGGTCCTTTTCAAAGCTGGATACAACGACGGCCCCTGAGGCACATCATGGCAAAGAGTGCACCCATTTCCGTGGCCTGGTTAACTGGGCTTCACTAATTTCATTCTAAACCATTCCTATTCTTGGTTCTGCTGTCTAGACAAGGCTAGGAGAAAATGGTATTTCCACCATGAATCCAAGCTTGTGTCTTACTTCTGTCCCAATGGGAAGAGCTGGAGGGTGGCAGCAGAAAATCTGGGTCATGAAAGCTTAGGAAGTGACAAAACGAGATGCTCCATTTCTGCACGGCTATGAAAGGTGGGGCTGTCTCGGCCTCTACTACAATCTTTAAGATGGCAAACCTCACTTGCTGTTTCGACAACTTTCAGTTAAGAGCTCTGGGTATTTTAGCTTATGTGAATTTGGATTTCCTTTGGGGTAGATGGACACTAAAACCAACCAACCAACCAAATATCCATGAAAGCTGCATCTTTATTGACCACAATCTCAAACTCGGCTTTCTCTCCCTGATTTGCCATGGGACGTGAGAACACATCACACTCCACTCATTGGAAGGTAACTCCCAGTAGCTCAAGACAAAACGCAAGTATCCGATTTGTATATACTGATATCTATAACCACAGTACTCTCCCACCTACTTCCTTTATCTTTTTTTAAAATGATGATTTCACGTTTACATGTGTTCGATGTACATCTGTGTACATCGGTATGGTCTTTCAAAGCATGCATACAGTATGTACTAATCAAATCAAGGACATACTCATATTAATCTCCCTCAACATCGAAACCTTATATCACACATTTGATAACACTTCTACTAATTTTTTTTTAAAGTTAACCTCAGTTCAGAATGGCCAGTTACCTGGCACTGGGGACCCATAACTGGTCTCTAAACAGCCCACAATGAGGGACCAGCAGATGGTGTCACGGTTATGTCACTGGACTCCCATGTGATCAACTGCTTTTCAAGTCCTGGACCTGGCGATTTGAAACTCACACCACGCATGTGTGCATGCCTGCCCAAAGTCCTGAGAAGAGAATGGAGGAAAAGAGGTTGCAACATGGCCATCCCCCCGGGGGGTTATTTCTCGCTTTTTGTGTCTCTGTCTCCCAGTGAGTGTATGCACCCCATAGCAAAAATTTCCTCTTAAAAAAAAAAGTCCATAAAAAAATAAAAAGAAAAAATATGTGTATGGGTGCATGTATATGTAGCATGTATAAATATATACTATATGCATATAGTATATATGTGTGTATACATATTATATGCACACATTCCATGTACACATGTGTTCATGCTTATGGCATGAGAAAGAAAATAAACCAATGTTGGGAGCTGGATTATATGCCAAGCATGGTATGGGTTTATGACATAACTCCATTTACTGAATATGCATACCCCCTAGGAGAAAGAGGTGGTAACCCCATGTGCTGGGTTTCCATACAAAAAACCCACACTGAGAACACCAGCATAGAAGGGGCAGTGCAAGTAAAATGTAGGAGGGAAGAGTTGATAGTTCTAAATCTCTTTATACTTGCTTTGGTTGTGGGTCAGGCAAACGCACACCTACCATTTGGTGTTTATCATGTCCCAAGTCAGTCCAGACCCAGCTCACACACCTAAGGACCTGTGCCACCAGGATGCAGACCGACCTCAGTGACTTCAAAGCCCCATCCAGCAAAAACCGAGTCTGTGTCAGGCTCTGGGATGCTCTGGAATATTCTGGCCATTCTTCTGTCAAGGTATCATACATTAGGACAAAGCACGTTTTTTTTCAGACCTCTCAAAGCATAAGATGCAGCTCTGTCCATGTGCATAGCAGGTATCACAAAGCCCATGAAAATGTCCCCAGTGGGCAACCACTTAGCATCCAGCCAGCCACTCATGCCCTGGCAGCACTGCTGGGCCCAATCCCCAGTTCTCAGCCATCCTTCAACAACCCCGTTCAGGAGTACCTCCTCTGAGGCAGCAGGACAAACCCTGTCCATCTGCAGAGAGTCACTGTCCTTGAGTCATTATCTCACACCGGGAGGACTTTTCAATACTTCTAGAGAGGAAAACACAGCTCAGACTGTCTCTCTGACCAGGATAGGAGAGAAAATAAAGGAGAATGCAGGATACCCTAGAACTATTGGGTTACAGACACAAGTCTATAAAAGGTTCCTCCACTGACCATTTTAATTTAAGAAAGCTACAGGAGATGGTTCTGAATTGAAAAGCGAGAGATATATGGTCCAATGATCTTGGTGCTTATAAAGGTAAGAATTAGTGCGGGGGCCAGATGGCGGCATGGTGGTTAAGATGGCCAGGTCCCATGTGGCTGGCTGCGCAGTTGATGTCATGAAAACCCATGGCTTAGAAAACATCCTGGGCACATGTGCGCACAGGTCCAAAATTCTGAGAGGAGACTGGAGGAGAAAGGACTGTGACATGGCCATCTCACCATATAGGGTGCTTTCTCTCACACACACACACACACACACACACACACACACACACCCTACCTGCCCTGTGAGCTCATGAGTCCTATAGCAAACTAAAAGAAAAAAAAGAAAGGAAGGAAGGAAGGAAGGAAGGAAGGAAGGAAGGAAGGAAAGAAGGAAGGAAGAAAGAAAAAGTAGTGCAGAAAACTAAATAAAATAGATGAAGAAAAAAGTTGGGAAAGAAGAAATCCTCCCTGGCACCTTTTACCAAATGAGTGTCAGCCATAGGGGCCGACTGCCTTTCTGCACGTACTCTGCCATGCCGACATTCTTCAAACCCCACAGTCATGTTCCTAGCCGTGTATTTGAATTAACCAGACCCAGAGGATAAAACTTTCAAATTAAACACATTCCTAAAGGATTTCAGACCCATTGTGTATGCACCAAGGAAACATAACATCCTAAAAATAATACATACACACAGAGAAGCACATTTTCCACGAACATTAAAGTGGAATATGAATTATGACCCAGCTCATGGGAATAGACATCTGATTACATGCAAAATGGAGCTTTTGTAAATAACATCAGTCTTTGTGAGCTACCGCAATTATTATCAACCATTTAATTTTACTCCCTAGCAACTCATCCATCATTGTTAAAACTGTCCACTTTTGTTTTTTTTCCCTTCTGATTCATGAGGCTCCAAATTTTATAAAGTTCACCGTGAAAGCTCTGTAGATTACTAACCCAGCAGCGAAGGAGTTCACGAGATTATTAGATTCACCAAAGCACATGCTGCATTGTACGTCTGCTATTTCGGGATGTCTTCTGCTGGTGAATTGCTAGGAGCAGCGAAATTACAATGGTAGCCATTCTGCTCGCTTTTATACAAAGAAATCATGAAAATGTGTTTAAACTTTTGGTATTTGGGTATTTAAAGCAAACTGACTTCCAAGGAAAGCAAGTATACTTCATCCCCTCTCTCCCGCACCCCCATCTGGACACTATTCCACAAAATGTCATCCATAGTCCCAGCTGTTCTAGATCGTATGTAATATGCTTGCCTCATCAACAGTGAAATAAGTTACTCACTGGCCTACACATTTTACTGCATGACAAAGTCGGGAGAATTGTTTATCAATAAATGTAAGCTTTTGCAGTTGGCCACTAACCAGCGCTTTAGTGGATCAGTCTGTTTAGAGCTCTTAACAACCAGACCCAGGAAATACCTAGGCATGATGACCTTCTTATCTAGAAGTTCCGAGGTGGCACTCTGAACAATGCTGTTAACATCTAGCCATAAACCAGGGAGACCTGGCTTCATGAAATGACTTCAAGTTTCTCTCTCGGAATTACATGTCAGTCAGAGGTGAGGATTTCCATGGGCTCCCAGAGGCCTCTGAATTTTAACTGCATCAGAAGTAAGCTTAGAAAGCCTTCTGGCCTGCAAAAAAAAATGTTGACTTTCCCCACAGAGCTTTAACAGTACTTACTCAGGGCAAGTGAGCTGTATTTGGTTGACTTGTAAAGGCCTGTTTGTTTGTTTCTTCTACTGGTACAGGAGCCCCGCGTGGGCAGGGTCCATTGCTATCACATTCATTTTATGGTCCAATAGCATTAGTTGAAATGAGTTAGTTGAAATGAATTAGCAATAGCATTCGTTGAAATGAAGAAAAGAATTTTTAAGGTGAGAATGAACGTTCCTACTTCTAATTAGCATTTTCATTTTTGAGTATCCAATTTCTTTCTAGTCTTGGGCTGAAAAAGTATCAACTGGGAGGGCTAGTCAAAACTTTATACTGAAGCCATTCATTTGCATATTAATGTAGAAGTAGAAATTAAAGAGGAGGTAGGTAGTTTTTTATTTCTTTTAAGCAGTCACTTGTATCAGCTTGAGGTTTTACTTCATTTGATATGATCCCTCACTACAAGACTGAGATTGAAATAATGATTGTTATTATTACCATTATTTATTTAACCTGATTATTATTATTTTTTAATTTGCTATAGGGCACATGTGCTCAGCAGAGAGAAACAGAGAGAGAGAAAGTGAGAAAGTGAGAAAACAAGTTGCCAGGTCTGGGACTCAAACTGCAGTCGGCCATGTGGGAGTTCAACGCCTTCACCACCACACCATCTGCTGGCCCCGGTTATGGTCATTTTAAAATGAGAGACCAGGTATGGGAGCAGGAAAAGTAAGTAACAAGCTCAAGGAATAAATTGTAGAATCTGATTCAGCTAGCTCCTAAGTCAGTTATTTCTTCTGCTTTTTTACAACCAGAGTTTTATTCTATCAGCTCTCATAACTTTTCATTTTCTACTTTAATTCTCTAGTTTAAACCTGTCCATTAAAAGGAGTGCCCAGATCTGCCACAGAGGACAGGTTAGTATCTAGAGCTGTGGTAGCTAAAGTGCGATCTGGAGTTAGAACAACTCTGGGACGAAGACCAAATGCCTTGTTCCCTCTCAGTATCAGCACAGTCCCCACCCTGCAGTGAGCCTTCTTCGTAGAGTAGCTACTGTCATTGCAGCTAACCACGTGTTCAAACAAAAATGCTCCTAACATAAATGATTCCCTATGCTTTAATAACAAAGAAGAAACTAGTTTTTTAAAAAATGGTTTTCTCAAATACTGCTAGAAGCTTGCTTCAAAATCTCTTTTCTCTTTACATCTGACGATAACCCAGGCATCTACAATTAGCTACTGGGTTGCAATGCATTACCTTCAGCATGCTTCTCTGCTTGTGCCTCTGCAGTTCCTTCTATGTTTCTGCAACTTAATTCCAATAAATATATACAATAAATGCTGAACGCTATTAAGGAACACAATTGGGTAAAGGTATGCTGGAGGCAAGATGAAGAACTGAGGATTTATGAAGAGCCCTTCCAGTCTCCAGTATGATAGAGATCGTGCCAAGAAAATTTAGACAAGTGGCTCAGATATATAGACTGCCAGAAACAATCTTGGTTTTGTTGTGCTTTGTTTGTTTTGTTTTGAAATTGCCATGCAATGTGTGTCTTTGCCAGAGAGAGACAGACAGAGAGACAGGAAGAAGAAAGTACCTGCCAGTGGGTGTGGTCATGCTGTGATCCCTTTCGTCCATTTCTCCATCCAATCTGGATTTGGGGCATGCATACACATGCATATGCCTGGTGTGTTTTTCAAGCTACTGGACTGGGGTAAGGACTGGAACCACAGTCATCCATGTAGGATTTGGATTCCTAACCACTAAGCTACGGGTTGGCCCACAATCTTGTTTTAATGAACTATCAATAGTTTAGGATTCGTTCATTTGACAAATACCTAGTGAGTGCCTACTCTGTGCATGGCCCTGTGTTAGTTGTTGGACGCCATGGTAGGTTCACACAGACATGCTCCCTGTTTCCTCTACCTTACATTTTGATGGACTAGCATTGAATTATGGCAATTGTGTCCACAAAAGTAAGACTGAAGCCATGAGAAACACCAGCAAGGAGAGACACAGTGTAATGAAACCCCACCTAGTAGGATCTGGCTTAGTCAGTCAGGTCGGGGAAGTTCTCAAAGCAAGGGTTTCTTGATTTAAGATTTGAAAACTTGTCCAAATGCCCTTCAGCTGACAAATGAGTGAATCGAATGTGGTATATCCATACAATGGAATAGTATTCCACCATAGGAAGGAATAAAATGCTGATTCATGCTACAACACAGTGAACCTCAAAAACATTACACTGAGTACAAGATGCCACACACCGAAGGCTGCATACTGTACAATTCCATCCATACAAAACAGGAAAATCCACAGAGACAGGAAGTAGAAGAGTAGCTGCCTCAGGCTGGCGGGTGGGACAGTGGCGGGACAGAAAGCAGTTCCTGCTAAAGACATGAATGAGGGGTGACCGACTGCTCATGGAAACTGCTCAAGATTGCTCTGTGGGGTGAGAGAGTGGTGTTGGTTGCAGGCCTCTGTGAATGTCCTTTCGATAAAAAGCTCATATCTCTACACTTCAAGCAGGTGAATGGCATGCAATTCTCCATTATATCTTTAGAAATGCTGGAAGGCTGGGAGATGACAAGCAGAGGAGCATAGGTCGTGCAGGAAGCAATGGTAAACACAGCTGAAAAGAAAGAAAAAATGGTCAGAACTCCAGGAGTGAGAAGCCAGTCTATACATGACCCAGAAGGAAAAATACTGCATCAGTTCACTTATCTGTGGAACCTAAAATTAAAATTCATAGACGTGAGGGAAGAAAGAAGCTCCCCGTCAGCTGGCAGTAGGAGGTGTTGGGGAAGATGGGAAATACTGGTCAGAGGGCGCTCAGTTTTTGCTGAACAGTTGGAATCAATTCTGGTCATCTATTGCACTCCAGGAAGGTGACTACAGTTCATAAAACGCATTGTTAATTTCTAAATTGCTCAAAGAGTAGATTTTGAATGTTCCCACCATAAAGATATTATGAATATGGGAGGTAATACATGTGTTAGTCTGGTCATTCCACACGGTAGCCATGTATCAAAACATTACACTGTGCCCCATAAATATATACTCATTATTTACTCGGTTAAGAATAAATAAAATTCTGAGAAATGCAAGAAAAAAAGGAGATGGTAAAAGAACAGGACAAAGTGAGAGATGGCATGTGAGGGTAAAAGAAGAGGAATACATTCTTACTCTTCCTTTTGCAACAAGGTGGCTAGCGGAGGCACTCACAGAGAAGTCACTGGAAGAGAATTAAGTCATTGGGAGAATGAATGAGCCTGGTATTGGAACCTGAAGCTGTTAGCACCCACGAGAAGGTACTGTGGAGATATGTGGTTCCATAACTCCAAAACCACTGGAGAGACCTGGGCTGGAGAGGTGAGTCTGTGACTCACCTGAAAACAAGAAGTGGAAATGGGGGTGTGTTGAGCAGCCTCAGCGAGAAGACAAAAAGACCTAAGAATGTACCCGATACTGCATAATTAGAATCTCGTCATAAGGAAGTCCAAACTGAGGATCATTTTATGAAATCAATGGCCTATCGCCTTCCTATTCATCAAGGTCATGAAATTCAAGGAAAGACAGAGAAACTGCTCCACCTTCAAGGAAACTCAAGAGACACGACAGCTAGGTGTAATTTGTGACTTGGACCTGGGGCATTTTGCCAAGAAGGACATGACTGGGACACATGGTGAAACCAGAACAGGTTCAAAGGACTTGAAGGTTCGTAATGTATCCCTGCTGATTCTTGATTTGGAGGTATCAAGGATATGCAGGAGAGTACCCTTCATGCAGGGACTGCACGGTAAGGTTCTCCAGGTCCGTGAGGTTGGCAGCTTGCTCGCAGATGACTGGGAAGAAAATCGAGTTCTTTATACTACTCTTGTTACTTTGTCAAGCTAGTGGGCATGGCCCAGCTGAGTGAGAGGGCAGACTATAAAAGATAGGGATAGTCCATGGTGAACAGGTCTTGAGAAGAAAGGGCTGAGGCAAAGGAAATTTGAAAAGCTTGAAACAACGTGCTTTGTGGGAAAAACGAGTCAATCAGACAAGCAGAGTAAGGCTGCTACCAGGCAGGTTTGGGGTCCGTATCAGGATAGTGGCTACGGACAAAATAACGCTGTGGTTTTTAACTACATTCAAAACCTTAAAGAAATGATAGCAATTCATTGGGATTATTTAAACTCTGTGTATATACAATTGAGTGAGGAGGTTTCTTTCTATTGGGTTGTCCGAAAAGTCATGACGCAGTTTTGCTTAGAAGAACAGAAGAATACGTCATGACTTTTCCGACAACACAATCATAGTTGATAAACTATTAATATACTTCATGGTGTCTGTTCCCCATTCATCTTACTTGAGGAAAAAAAACTCTAACAATTGTGAAAGGTCTCAGAAAAAGTACAGATAGCTTAAAACTCACCAAATTCAGTTAGTGAGTGCGTATGCAGATAAGAGGATTTCAAAAAGTTTGTAGAAAAGTGGAATTAAAGTACATTTTGCCAAGAAACAGTTTGGAAATCCATGCATAGCTTTTCATAACACACATTTCCACGAACTTTTTGAAGCCTTCTTGTATAGCATACATACGTACAAATATACACAATATTTAAGATTAATAACATACCAGATGTTATTTAAAATAGCATCATGCAAGCACTAACTTCAAGACCGACACTTGCGGCACTCTTAGTAAGTGTTTAATATATAGCTTCTGAACTAAACTGAATTTATTTATAAATTATTCACCTCTTGACAAGTTTTGGGCAATGGAAAAGGATAAGAGAAACAATTGCATAAAAATGTTAAATCTGAAGGCATTATAAGCTAGCTGAAATGCAATTATAATGTAAAGAAAAATTTTCTCTGAGTATCAAACTCAATGCAATGGTGGGATATTTTAAACAGGATAACTTTTACTCTTTTTCAGATTTCCAGGTGTAAGATGCCTTTATTTTTATACCTCTTCATCTAGAATCTATAAAGCTCATAAAAAATAATGCCTCCAGTTTCTTTCTTTCTTTCTTTTTTTTTTTTCCCCTGGCCTACACTGAATGAAAATACTCTTTGGATCTAGTTTTAGCTCAGATGCATATTTGAACAGATAACTTGACTTAGCTCAGCAAGCAACCAGCTTCCTAGAATTTTGTCACTAAGAATTTTTTGTTTTCTTTTGTTGTGTTAAGACAGGACCTCCCTGTGTCACATTTTCTTACCTTAGCCTCCTAGCTGGGGCTCCAGGAGCAGGTCACCACACCCTGCTCACTTTTAGACAAGGTCTTTCTATGTGGCTCCGATCAGCCTTGAGTTTGTGATCCTCCTGTCTCAGCCTCCCCAAGTCACTAGGATTACAGGTGCATGCCACTGTGCCTGGTCTTTAGGATGGACCAGGAATTGAACCTGAGTCTTTCATGCAGATGTAGCCTTCAGGTAACAATGTCTTAGCAATGTGCACCACTGCGGCTGGACCCCACAGTTCTGAAACACACTGAGGTGAGGTGTGTGTTCTAGATTTGCACATATGAGGCAGATAAAGATCTCTGTAAACCATGGGGAGAGGTGCAGACAGGGTTAAAACCACACACACTGACTTTTAAGGGTGTATATAATGTGGTGTTATGTGAAGAAATTAAAAAAAAAGGGTTTAATATGATTCTATTTCCATAGCAGGAAAAAAAAAAAAACGCCACACACAGAGAAATCCCTATATAGACAGGGTTAAAACCACACACACTGACTTTTAAGGGTGTATATAATGTGGTGTTATGTGAAGAAATTAAAAAAAAAAGGGTTTAATATGATTCTATTTCCATAGCAGGAAAAAAAAAGCACCACACACAGAGAAATCCTATATATGTATACACATGCATATGTATATCTGCATTAAGCAAGGAGGAAGACACAGGATGAGTCTATCACGGCTTGTTCCTTCATAACATGGAGAGCGCGGGGATGAAGACAGAGTCCCAGAAATGGTTAGCAATTCTTATGGAAAAGATTACAGACAGCCGTCTGGGTGTAATATATAAAGAGGTTTATAATTTGCTTCTCAGTGTTACTTTCCTTCCTTCTGAAGTGTTAGAAGATACTTAGCCCTCCTACTTGTCCCTGCCAAGGCATTCATTTCAGCACTGATTACCGGACAAGCTTTGTCTCTAACAAGTGTCTTTGTGTCACAGGGAAGCACACCGTGGAAAGGACATGCTGCACATCAAATCAGCACAGGTCCTACCCACGAAGAACACTTCGGTTAGTCGACCAGTTAGCGGAGTTACATGCCAAGTGCTTGAAACTACGCAAAATTACAAAGAAAACCCTTCTGCATTTAACCAGTTGTGGTTACCACGTTCATGAGCTGTAGAATGTGGCCTACACACAATCTAAAACA
>NW_006159521.1:4977663-4981919 GCF_000334495.1 Tupaia belangeri chinensis | reverse complement strand
TGCTGACCCGAAGAGAAAAGCTCCTCCCCTTTCGACCCCCTCCTCCCTCCCAAATGAAAGTGAAGCTTACAAATAGTGCCTGGGTGTCTGTCTGGGCATAAGAATGAGTCGTTGTGAGATTTGGCTAAACATATAAACTCGAAAATTAATTAGGGAATGGAAATAATTTCAAGTTGTTTTCCAAAAAGACCACAAACCCCTCAAAAGTAAAAACCAAGAATTTCATCTATATTTGGTAAACAAAGTAGACCAAAACATGGCTGCCTCTCCCTTTTAGATGACAACTCTAACGGGTTTAATTATATAATAACACACCCAAGTTGGACCAAATGTCCAATATCTTGCATTCAATAGTTAACGTCATTCTAGAAAAAGAAAGAAAAAGCAGCCAGGAAGTCTGACAAACAGAGCTTTCTAACACAGTCCAGACATCCAGCAGTTAGTCCTTGCCCAGCTTCAAAAAGAATTACCTCTGTATAAGACCATAAGCCAGGGAACAGAGATTTCATTCATGGACCACAGGGCAACAAAAGGGATTCTTCTGCACATAGCACCCCCGAAGAACAATAATTAATCAGGAATCAGCTTACTATGGAGGTGAACTAAGTACTGCACATTTATATGATGTTTATGCTATGATAAAAACCTATCATTTATTGACTGCCTACTATGTGTGAGATGATTGGTCAGGTTCTTCTCTTTTTTTTTTTTTTTTGTTTGGAGGTTTTTTTTCTCTTTTTTTTTTTTGTTTGGAGGGAAAGAGATTTTTGCTATAGTGCATGTACACTCACAAGAGAAACAGTAACAGAAAGCAGGAAATTCTCCCCCACTCTAGGAAGTATGGCCACACTGCCATCTCTTCTCCATTTTCCTCTCAGGATTTTGGGCACGTACACACATGCGCCTGGTGTGTTTTAACCTGCCGGGGTCTAGGACTTGAACCATGGTCAACTACGTGGGAGTCCAGCGACATAACCATTACGCCATCTGCTGGTCCCTTTGCCAGGTTCTTTATACACTCCTTGCTACTTTCTCAAACAGCTCTGCAAGGTAGGTGTTACCTTTCCTGTGTTACTCAGGAGGAAACAGATTTGACTGGCAATCTGCTTCCAGTCATCAGCTGTTCAGACGGAGGGCTATCAGAGCCTGCATCCACGCCGTTTTGGCTACACCCCACAGAGCCTGTGCATGCAGACCACTAAGCCTGGAACAGATTTAGGCTCTAGTCTGTGGTATAATGCAAGGCAGAGGGGCCATGTGAGGCTCAGATGAGGCAGGAGCTGCCTCGGGCAAGCAGGGAAAGACATACTGAGCTTTCCGTTTGTCCAAATATTCCTTCGGTTCTGAGCTTGTCCAGAGAGGACTAATTCTTCCCAATCATGCTTTCAATTCAGTCCTGGCTTGCTTGTAATAAAAATATGAAGCCCGACAAGAAAGAATTCTCATGCAAACAAAAATCAAGGGCCTAAAATTTGGAGTTTTGAGAAAACAACGTGACGCTCTCAGTCGGACTCTTAGAACTTTGAAGACCTCTTGCCATTTTCTTTCTCTAGATCCACTGCCAACCAAAGGAGAAGCTAGGAGCGCGCCTTCCTTCATCTCTAGGCTGACCTAGATAGCGCGCCATGTACACAAGACAGTCAGCCTCCGGATTTTGTTCATTTAACACTGAGTCTTCTCCAAGTAGTGCCCGCTTGCTGGTGTTCAGTCTGGTCTCCCCCCCCAGTGGCAATCAAGTGCATGAAGTGTGGCTCGTCTATGGAGATGCACTGTTCATGTACAAGGTACAACACATTGTGAGGTTTGGTGTGGAAAAGTAAAAGGACTGCTACGTACTTAGATAGGTCCTGTGTTGAAATCAAAGTAATTTGGATGTGGGCCAGTAGGTAGCATGGTGGTTAAGGCACTGGACTCCCACATGACTGACTGGGATTCGAGTCCCATACCCGGTAGCTTGAAAAAAATGCTGGGAGTGTATGCTGTGTGCCCAAAATCCCAGAAGGAGAGTAAAGGAGAAGAGATTGAGGTGTGGCCATCCCCATGGGGTTGTGCTTTTTCACTTTTCCTCTGTCTCCAGTGAAGCACATCTGCCCTATGACCAAAAAAAAAAAATCTATTAAAAAATGCAGCTGTGTTCAATCTTTAGCAGGAGGGAGTAAGGGGGAAAAGAGAAAGTAGGTGAGTCTGAAGGAAAACAAAACAAAAAAATCAAGCATTTTTTTTTAAATGGGATTTTTGATTCTTTTAGTGGCATGAAGTGATTTTCAATAGATGGTCAGCATCACGTTTGAATTAAGTTTCTTTCTCGTCCACAAGGTTGAGTCAAGTACAGCATACACAGAGGTTATTCCTGGGCCTTCGTCGAGAGCTATTGCCTTTGCAATTGTTGAGCTGATCACTTCTGAATGATAATTACAGCTCAGCGTTGATGCTTTTTAAAAAACCATTGACATCCATCCAAAAAATTATAGCATACAGTTCAGGGAATATTTATGTGATATTTATAGTCTGTGAAGAAAACCCTGGGGAACTGCCAGTAGGGAGGATTATTTATCAATTTCTCATTCTTCCAGTTTGAATTTACTTGAGATTCATATCCAAAGGACATTTTGTAATTCTATTTAACTCTAATGTGTGAATATAATTTGGCATATTGGTCAAGTTCAAGGAAAAGTCTCTCTCTCTCTTTTTTTTTTTTTTTTTTAATTTTTAAGATGGAGGGAAAAAACCCTGGATGATCCCACTAAAAACATGATAGGCCAAAAAACTCCACTCAAGGAAGTGGTGTTACATACTTGCAGCATTTTCTGAAGCTAGCCAAGAAAAATAAAGTAAAATCAAGGAGGAAAAGCTGGCGTTTCAGTTTCTGGAAAGTGTACTTCCTGGTGATAGAAAAACAAAAGTTAAATCCAGAAAAATTCAACTCTGAAGTTAGAACTGCATAAAAAACAATAGAAAATATTTAACTATGTGCATATGTTTGTACACAAACAGAAATAGATATAAACAGACCTTAATTAGTGTTGTAGACTTTAATTATCTTTGTACAGTAATTGGGAATGGTTTTGTTCTGATTTATTCCATAACGCTTACTGTGTTCTGTTAACAACTAATTTTTTTCCCCTTGCAGGCTGTAATGGAAGGCTTCTACTGCATATTTTATTGTATCTGCTTCTCATTTAATGACCATTGTTCTGGTCTGTCAGAGCGAGCGGCTACACAATTTCTCAAATCTGCAAGATTAAGCAAATATTTTGACAATGCTGGGATTTTTTTCTTTCTTTTATTTTTTTAAGTGGAACAACAAAAATAAAGTGGATTTTTCACTTACACAAAGGAAAAACAGGGTAGGGGATATGGAGAGTTCTTAACTGAAAGAATAAAAAGAACCAAGCAGCAGTCAGTCAAATGTACTTCGCGAAAGAATAAAAAGAACCAAGCAGCAGTCAGTTAAATGTATTTTGGGTGGCAAAATATATCAAGCAAGTCCCTGTCCCATTTCACTGAACAGTCCTAAGAATCCTGCCTGAACCGCACGGCCAGATCACAGGAAGCATTCCTGGGTAACCAGGAGGCTGTGGGCCCCTGGAGGAAACTACCTGGACACACTTCAGCTGTGATGGGCTTCCAGAACAGAGGCCTGCTTCCTGCTTTGAAGACTACAGAAGGTAAGCTGAAAGACCGCTGTCTGCATTACTAGAAAATATCACTTGAAAAAAATTTTCCAGTTGACATGTATACTTGCCAGAGAGAGAGAAAGAGAGAGAGAGAGAGAGAGAGAAAGCACCTCCCACGTGGGGCATGCCACACTGTAATCCCTTCTCCTTCATCTCTCCCTCCTTCCACAACTTTTGGGCACACATGCACCTGACATGTTTTTCAAGCTGCCGGGTCCAGGACTCAAATCATGCAGTTGACCACATGGGATCCAGCTGTCTGAACTACCACATCATGAGATGGCCTGAAACATCATTTTATTTTTTATATTTACTTTATTTCAATTTATTTATTTACATTCATTCACTATACATCATTACAGCATACAAAATGAGATTTCCCATCCAGAATACACTGTATATTGGCTCAATCAAGCACATCAACATACGTGTTACCATCAACAAATAATTTTCCATTTCTTGTTTTCTGTATATTTTGCTATTTTTGCCATCCTTGAGTCCCTTTCTCTCACCCTCTGCTGTGTCCCACCCTCCTCCCACACTGTCTCTGGTATCCATGGTTGCTTTCTATGCCTCCCC
>NW_006159521.1:4976795-4977590 GCF_000334495.1 Tupaia belangeri chinensis | reverse complement strand
AATCCCTTCTCCTCCATTCTCCTCTCAGGATCTTGGACACGCACACACACATGCCCAGCATGAGTTTTAAGCCACCGGGTCTGGGACGCGAACTGTGGTCGACTACGTGGGAGTCCAGCGACATAGCCATTATGCTAACTGCTGGTCCCCTCCCTTGAGAACTTCTTGAAGATCTGGTCTGGTGTTGGTTTATGCTACTGAAGGAAGCACTACATGACCATTTTTAAAATGATGCTTAATTGTGAAATGGAATGATACAGAGAAGATTAGCATGGTCCCTGTGAAGGATGACATGTAAATTCTTGAAGCGGTCCATATTTTTATCTGTCACCATTAACAAAAATCAGCTCAAAGTGGATCAAAGATCTGGGCCTAAGACCACAAACTATAAAACTACTGGTGGAAAACACTGGGGAAACTCTGGGAGACATTGGGGTAGGCAAAGACTTCTTAAGCAAGACCCCCAAAGCATGGGCAATAATCTCCAAAATAGACAGGTGGGATTACATCAGATTAAGAAGTTCCTGGATAGCAAAGGACACAGTAATTAGTGTGAGTCAACAACTCATGGAATGGGATAGAAATTTTGTTAACTATGCCTCAGATAAGGGACTGATAACCAGAATACACAGGGAAGTCAAGCAGCTTACCCGGAAGAAAATGATTAATCCAATTAAAGGATGAGAAAAGGAGCTGCATAAACAACTCTCTAAGGAAGACATACAAACAGCCAAAAAGCTTATGAAGAAATGCTCAACATCCCTCATTGTAAGGGAGAGGCAGATCAAAACCACA